>NW_027521491.1:0-28120 GCF_052094955.1 Ictidomys tridecemlineatus
AAGATTGGGTGAAAAAATGTTTGCTGAGATTTCAGGCAACTCGTAATTTTTTGGAAGATTGGCAACCCCTTTCCATGAAAGTGATTTTCCCCAGTCTCTGCTTAGGGCTACATCAACAGAAAACAAACCATAGATATAGAATTTGAAACTGCTTTACTGTGTCAAGTTTCAAAGAGCTAGCACAAACCGTGTTTGATTTAGAGTTCCAAATTCATGTTTCCCTATAGGAGAAAACAGAGTGAAACCTAAAAATGAAAACGGTTACTGCAAACGAACGGTTTAACCTAGAAGAACAAAATTTGGTGAGCCAAGTGGTTTTGGTGTACTGATAATTACCTGAAAGAATCATCAAGATTGGGTAAAAAAAATGTTTGCCTAGATTTCTGGCAACTTGTAGTTTTTTGGAAGCTTGGCAACCCCTTTCCATGAAAGTGATTTTCGCCAGTCTCTGCTTAGGGCTACATGAACAGCAAACAAACCATAGAGATAAAACTTGAAACTGCTTTATTGTGTCAAGTTTCAAGGAGCTAGCACAAACCGTGTTTGATTTAGAGTTCAAATACATGTATCCCTATAGGAGTAAACAGAGTGAAACCTAAAAATGAAAACGGTTACTGCAAACGAACGGTTTAACCTAGAAAAACGAAATTTGGTGAGCCAAGTGGTTTTGGTGTACTGATCATTACCTGAAAGAATCATCAATATTGGGTGAAAAAATGTTTGCTAGGATTTCAGGCAACTCGTAGTTTTTTTGAAGCTTGGAGACCCCTTTCCATGAAAGTGATTTTCACAAGTCTCTGCTGAGGGCTACATCAACAGCACACAAACCATAGAGATAGAACTTGAAACTGCTTTATTGTGTCAAGTTTCAAAGAGCTTGCACAAACCGTGTTTGATTTAGAGTTCCAAAAAATGTATCCCTATATGAGAAAACATAGTGAAACCTAAAAATGAAAATGGTTACTGCATACGAACGGTTTAATCTAAAAGAACGAAATTTGGTGAGCCAAGTGGTTTTGGTGTACTGATCATTACCTGAAAGAATAATCAAGATTGGGTGAAAAAATGTTTGCTGAGATTTCAGGCAACTCCTAGTTTTTTGGAAGCTTGACAAACCCTTTAAGTGAAAGTGATTTTCGCCAGTCCCTGCTTAGGGGTACATCAACAGCAAACAAACCATAGAGATAGAACTTGAAACTGCTTTATTGTGTCAAGTTTCAAAGAGCTACCAAAAACCGTGTTTGATTTAGAGTTCCAAATACATGTATCCCTGTAGGAGAAAGCAGAGTGAAACCTAAAGATGAAAATAGTTACTGCAAACGAACGGTTTAACCTAGAAGAACAAAATTTGGTGAGCCAAGTTGATTTAGTGTACTGATCTTCACCTGAAAGAATCATCAAGATTGGGTGAAAAAATGTTTTCTGAGATTTCGGACAACTCGTAGTTTTTTGGAAGCTTGGCAACCCCTTTCCATGAAAGTGATTTTCGCCAGTCTCTGCTTAGGGCTATATCAACAGCAAACAAACCATAGAGATAGAACTTGAAACTGCTTTATTGTGTCAAGTTTCAAAGAGCTAGCACAATCCGTGTTTGATTTAGAGTTCCAAATACATGTATCCCTATATGAGAAAACATAGTGAAACCTAAAAATGAAAACGGTTACTGCATACGAACGGTTTAATCTAGAAGAACGAAATTTGGTGAGCCAAGTGGTTTTGCTGTACTGATCATTAGTTGAAAGAATCATCAAGATTGGGTGAAAAAGTGTTTGCTGAGATATCAGGCAACACGTAGTTTTTTGGAAGCTTGGCAACCCCTTTCCATGAAAGTGATTTTCGCCAGTCTCTGCTTAGGGCTACATCAACAGAAAACAAACCATAGATATAGAATTTGAAACTGCTTTACTGTGTCAAGTTTCAAAGAGCTAGCACAATCCGTGTTTGATTTAGAGTTCCAAATACATGTATCCCTATAGGAGAAAACAGAGTGAATCCTAAAAATGAAAACGGTTACTGCAAACGTACAGTTTTACCTAGAATAACAAAATTTGGTGAGCCAAGTGGTTTTGGTGTACTGATCATTAACTGAAAGAATCATCAAGTTTGGGTGAAAAAATGTTTGCTGAGATTTCAGGCAACTCCTAGTTTTTTGGAAGCTTGTCAAACCCTTTAAATGAAAGTGATTTTCGCCAGTCTCTGCTTAGGGGTACATCAACAGCAAACAAACCATAGAGATAGATCTTGAAACTGCTTTATCGTGTCAAGTTTCAAAGAGCTACCACAAACCGTGTTTGATTTAGAGTTCCAAATACATGTATCCCTGTTGGAGAAAGCAGAGTGAAACCTAAAGATGAAAATGGTTACTGCAAACGAACGGTTTAACCTAGAAGAACAAAATTTGGTGAGCTAAGTGGTTTTAGTGTACTGATCATCACCTGAAAGAATCATCAAGATTGGGGGAAAAAATGTTTGCTGAGATTTCAGGCAACTCGTAGTTTTTTGGAAGCTTGGCAACCCCTTTCCATGAAAGTGATTTTCGCCAGTCTCTGCTTAGGGCGACATCAACAGCACAAAAACCAAAGAGATAGAACTTGAAACTGCTTTATTGTTTCAAGTTTCAAAGAGCTAGCACAAACCGTGTTTGATTTAGAGTTTCAAAAACATGTATCCCTATATGAGAATACATAGTGAAACCTAAAAATGAAAACGGTTACTGCATACGAACCGTTTAATCTAGAAGAACGAAATTTGGTGAGCCAAGTGGTTTTGGTGTACTGATCATTACCTGAAAGAATCATCAAGATTGGGTGAAAAAATTGTTTGCTGAGGTTGCGGGCAACTCGTAGTTTTTTGAAAGCTTGACAAACCCTTTAAATGAAAGTGATTTTCGTCAGTCCCTGCTTAGGGGTACATCAACAGCAAACAAACCATAGAGATAGAACTTGAAACTGCTTTATTGTGTCACGTTTCAAAGAGCTACCACAAACCGTGTTTGATTTAGTGTTCAAAATACATGTATCCCTGTAGGAGAAAGCAGAGTGAAACCTAAACATGAAAATGTTTACTGCAAACGAACGGTTTAACCTAGAAGAACAAAATTTGGTGAGTCAAGTGGTCTTAGTGTACTGATCATTACCTGAAAGAATCATCAAGATTGGGTGAAAAAATGTTTGCTGAGACTTCAGAAAACTCGTAGTTTTCTGAAAGCTTGGCAACCCCTTTCTATGAAAGTGATTTTCGCCAGTCTCTGCTTAGGGCTATATCAACAGCAAACAAACCATAGAGATAGAACTTGAAACTGCTTTATTGTGTCAAGTTTCAAAGAGCTAGCACAAACCGTGTTTGATTTAGAGTTCCAAATACATGTATCCCTATAGGAGAAAACAGAGTGAAACCTAAAAATGAAAACGGTTACTGCTGATGAAGGGTTTAACCAAGAAGAACCAAATTTGGTGAGCCAAGTGGTTTTGGTGTACTGATCATTACCTGAAAGAATCATCAAGATTGGGTGAAAAAATGTTTGCTGAGATTTCAGGGAACTCGTAGTTCTTTGGAAGCTTGGCAACCCCTTTCCATGAAAGTGATTTTCGCCATTCTCTGCTTAAGGCTAAATCAACAGCAAACAAAGCATAGACATAGAACTTGAATCTTCTTTATTTTGTCAAGTTTCAAAGAGCTAGCACAAACCGTGTTTGATTTAGAGTTCCAAATACATGTATCCCTATAATAGAAAACAGAGTGAAAACTAAAAGTGAAAACGGTTACTGCAAACGAACGGTTTAACCTAGAAGAACGAAATTTGGTGAGCCAAGTGGTTTTGGTGTACTGATCATTACCTGAAAGAATCATCAACATTGGGTGAAAAAATGTTTGCTGAGATTTCAGGCAACTCGTAGTTTTTTGGAAGATTGGCAACCCCTTTCCATGAAAGTGATTTTCGCTAGTCTCTGCTTAGGGCTACATCAACAGAAAACAAACCATAGATATAGAATTTGAAACTGCTTTACTGTGTCAAGTTTCAAAGAGCTAGCACAAACCGTGTTTGATTTAGAGTTCCAAATACATGTATCCCTATAGGAGAAAACAGAGTGAAACCTAAAAATGAAAACGGTTACTGCAAACGAACGGTTTAACCTAGTAGAACGAAATTTGGTGAGCCAAGTGGTTTTGGTGTACTGATCATTACCTGAAAGAATCATCAACATTGGGTTAAAAAATGTTTGCTGAGATTTCAGGCAACTCGTAGTTTTTTGGAAGATTGGCAACCCCTTTTTATGAAAGTGATTTTCGCTAGTCTCTGCTTAGGGCTACATCAACAGCAAACAAAGCATAAAGATAGAATTTGAAACTGCTTTATTGTGTCAAGTTTCAAAGAGCTAGCACAAACCGTGTTTGATTTAGAGTTCCAAATACAAGTATCCCTATAGAAGAAAACAGAGTGAAACCTAAAGATGAAAAGGGTTACTCCAAACGATCGGTTTAACCTAGAAGAACAAAATTTGGTGAGCCAAGTTGTTTAGGTGTACTGATTATTACCTGAAAGAATCATCAATATTGGGTGAAAAAATGTTTGCTGAGATTACAGGCAACTCGTAGTTTTTTGGAAGCTTGGAGACCCCTTTCCATGAAAGTGATTTTCGCAAGTTTCTGCTTAGGGCTAAATTAACAGCACACAAACCATAAAGATAGAACTTGAAACTGCTTTATTGTGTCAAGTTTCAAAGAGCTAGCACAAACCGTGTTTGATTTAGAGTTCCCAATACAAGTATCCCTATAGGAGAAAACAGAGTGAAACCTAAAGATGAAAACGGTTACTGCAAACGAAAGGTTTAGTCTAGAAGAACGAAATTTGGTGAGCCAACTGGTATTGGTGTACTGATCATTACCTGAAAAGATCATCAAGATTGGGTGAAAAAATGTTTGCTGAGATTTGAGGCAACTCGTAGTTTTTTGGAAGCTTGGAAACCCCTTTAAATGAAAGTGATTTTCGCCAGTCTCTGCTTAGGGCTACAACAACAGCAAACAAACCATAGAGATAAAACTTGAAACTGCTTTATTGTGTCAAGTTTCAAAGAGCTAGCACAAACCATGTTTGATTTAGAGTTCCAAATACATGTATTTCCATAGGAGAAAACAGAGTGAAACCTAAAAATGAAAACGGTTACTGCAAACGAACGGTTTAACCTAGAAGAACGAAATTTGGTGAGCCAAGTGGTTTTTGGTGTACTGATCATTACCTGAAAGAATCATCAAGATTGGGTGAAAAAATGGTTGCTGAGATTTCAGGTAACTCCTAGCTTTTTAAAAGCTTGACAAACCCTTTAAATGAAAGTGATTTTCGCCAGTCCCTGCTTAGGGGTACATCAACAACAAACAAACCATAGAGATAGAACTTGAAACTGCTTTATTGTGTCAAGTTTCAAACAGCTACCACAAACCGTGTTTGATTTAGAGTTCCAAATACATGTATCCCTGTAGGAGAAAGCAGAGTGAAACCTAAAGATGAAAATGGTTACTGCAAACGAACGGTTTAACCTAGAAGAACAAAATTTGGTGAGCCACGTGGTTTTAGTGTACTGATCATCACCTGAAAGAATCATCAAGATTGGGTGAAAAAATGTTTGCTGAGATTTCAGACAACTCGTAGTTTTTTGGAAGCTTGGCAACCCCTTTCCATGAAAGTGATTTTCGCCAGTCTCTGCTTAGGGCTATATCAACAGCAAACAGACCATAGAGATAGAACTTGAAACTGCTTTATTGTGTCAAGTTTCAAAGAGCTAGCACAATCCTTGTTTGATTTACAGTTCCAAATACATGTATCCCTATAGGAGAAAACAGAGTGAAACCTAAAAATGAAAACGGTTACTGCAAACGAACAGTTTAACCTAGAAGAACGAAATTTGGTGAGCCAAGTGGTTTTGGAGTACTGATCATTAACTGAAAGAATCATCAAGATTGGGTGAAAAAATGTTTGCTGAGATTTCAGGCAACTCGTAATTTTTTGGAAGCTTGTAAACCCCTTTTTATGAAACTGATTTTTGACAGTCTCTGCTTAGGGCTACATCAACAGCAAACAAACCATAGAGATAGAACTTGAAACTGCTTTATTGTGTCAAGTTTCAAAGAGCTAGCATAAACCGTGTTTGATTTAGAGTTCCAAATTCATGTTTCCCTATAGGAGAAAACAGAGTGAAACCTAAAAATGAAAACGGTTACTGCAAACGAACGGTTTAACCTAGAAGAACAAAATTTGGTGAGCCAAGTGGTTTTGGTGTACTGATAATTACCTGAAAGAATCATCAAGATTGGGTAAAAAAATGTTTGCCTAGATTTCTGGCAACTTGTAGTTTTTTGGAAGCTTGGCAACCCCTTTCCATGAAAGTGATTTTCGCCAGTCTCTGCTTAGGGCTACATGAACAGCAAACAAACCATAGAGATAAAACTTGAAACTGCTTTATTGTGTCAAGTTTCAAGGAGCTAGCACAAACCGTGTTTGATTTAGAGTTCAAATACATGTATCCCTATAGGAGTAAACAGAGTGAAACCTAAAAATGAAAACGGTTACTGCAAACGAACGGTTTAACCTAGAAAAACGAAATTTGGTGAGCCAAGTGGTTTTGGTGTACTGATCATTACCTGAAAGAATCATCAATATTGGGTGAAAAAATGTTTGCTAGGATTTCAGGCAACTCGTAGTTTTTTTGAAGCTTGGAGACCCCTTTCCATGAAAGTGATTTTCACAAGTCTCTGCTGAGGGCTACATCAACAGCACACAAACCATAGAGATAGAACTTGAAACTGCTTTATTGTGTCAAGTTTCAAAGAGCTTGCACAAACCGTGTTTGATTTAGAGTTCCAAAAAATGTATCCCTATATGAGAAAACATAGTGAAACCTAAAAATGAAAATGGTTACTGCATACGAACGGTTTAATCTAAAAGAACGAAATTTGGTGAGCCAAGTGGTTTTGGTGTACTGATCATTACCTGAAAGAATAATCAAGATTGGGTGAAAAAATGTTTGCTGAGATTTCAGGCAACTCCTAGTTTTTTGGAAGCTTGACAAACCCTTTAAATGAAAGTGATTTTCGCCAGTCCCTGCTTAGGGGTACATCAACAGCAAACAAACCATAGAGATAGAACTTGAAACTGCTTTATTGTGTCAAGTTTCAAAGAGCTACCAAAAACCGTGTTTGATTTAGAGTTCCAAATACATGTATCCCTGTAGGAGAAAGCAGAGTGAAACCTAAAGATGAAAATAGTTACTGCAAACGAACGGTTTAACCTAGAAGAACAAAATTTGGTGAGCCAAGTTGATTTAGTGTACTGATCTTCACCTGAAAGAATCATCAAGATTGGGTGAAAAAATGTTTTCTGAGATTTCGGACAACTCGTAGTTTTTTGGAAGCTTGGCAACCCCTTTCCATGAAAGTGATTTTCGCCAGTCTCTGCTTAGGGCTATATCAACAGCAAACAAACCATAGAGATAGAACTTGAAACTGCTTTATTGTGTCAAGTTTCAAAGAGCTAGCACAATCCGTGTTTGATTTAGAGTTCCAAATACATGTATCCCTATAGGAGAAAACAGAGTGAAACCTAAAAATGAAAATGGTTACTGCAAACGAACGGTTTAACCTAGAAGAACGAAATTTGGTGAGCCAAGTGGTTTTGGTGTACTGATCATTACCTGAAAGAATCATCAAGATTGGGTGAAAAAATGTTTGCCTAGATTTCAGGCAACTTGTAGTTTTTTGGAAGCTTGGCAACCCCTTTAAATGAAAGTGATTTTCGCCAGTCTCTGCTTAGGGCTACATGAACAGCAAACAAACCATAGAGATAGAACTTGAAAATGCATTATTGTGTCAAGTTTCAAAGAGCTAGCAAAAACCGTGTTTGATTTAGAGTTCCAAATACATGTATTCCTATAGGAGAAAACAAAGTGAAACCTAAAAATGAAAACGGTTACTGCAAACGAACGGTTTAACCTAGAAGAACGAAATTTGGTGAGCCAAGTGGTTTTGGTTTACTGATCATTACCTGAGAGGATCACCAAGATTGGGTGAAAAAATGTTTGCTAAGGTTCGGGCAACTGGTAGTTTTTTGGAAGCTAGGCAACCCCTTTCCATGAAAGTGATTTTCGCCAGTATCTGCTTAGGGCTACATCAACAGCAAACAAACCATAGAGATAGAACTTGAAACTGCTTTATTGTGTCAAGTTTAAAGAGCTAGCACAAACCGTGTTTGATTTAGAGTTCCAAATACATGTATCCCTATAGGAGAAAACAGAGTGAAACCTAAAAATGAAAATGGTTACTACAAATGAACGGTTTAACCTAGAAGAACGAAATTTGGTGAGCCAAGTGGTTTTGGTGTACTGATCATTACTTGAAAGAATCATCAAGTTTGGGTGAAAAAATATTTGCTGAGATTTCAGGCAACTCGTAGTTTTTTGGAAGCTTGGCAACCCCTTTCCATGAAAGTGATTTTCCCCAGTCTCTGCTTAGGGCTACATCAACAGAAAACAAACCATAGATATAGAATTTGAAACTGCTTTACTGTGTCAAGTTTCAAAGAGCTAGCACAAACCGTGTTTGATTTAGAGTTCCAAATACATGTATCCCTATAGGAGAAAACAGAGTGAAACCTAAAAATGAAAACGGTTACTGCAAACGAACGGTTGAACCCAGTAGAACGAAATTTGGTGAGCCAAGTGGTTTTGGTGTACTGATCATTACCTGAAAGAATCATCAACATTGGGTGAAAAAATGTTTGCTGAGATTTCAGGCAACTCGTAGTTTTTTGGAAGATTGGCAACCCCTTTCCATGAAAGTGATTTTCCCCAGTCTCTGCTTAGGGCTACATCAACAGAAAACAAACCATAGATATAGAATTTGAAACTGCTTTACTGTGTCAAGTTTCAAAGAGCTAGCACAAACCGTGTTTGATTTAGAGTTCCAAATACATGTATCCCTATAGGAGAAAACAGAGTGAAACCTAAAAATGAAAACGGTTACTGCAAACGAACGGTTGAACCCAGTAGAACGAAATTTGGTGAGCCAAGTGGTTTTGGTGTACTGATCATTACCTGAAAGAATCATCAACATTGGGTGAAAAAATGTTTGCTGAGATTTCAGGCAACTCGTAGTTTTTTGGAAGCTTGGCAACCCCTTTCCATGAAAGTGATTTTCCCCAGTCTCTGCTTAGGGCTACATCAACAGAAAACAAACCATAGATATAGAATTTGAAACTGCTTTACTGTGTCAAGTTTCAAAGAGCTAGCACAAACCGTGTTTGATTTAGAGTTCCAAATACATGTATCCCTATAGGAGAAAACAGAGTGAAACCTAAAAATGTAAACGGTTACTGCAAACGAACGGTTGAACCCAGTAGAACGAAATTTGGTGAGCCAAGTAGTTTTGGTGTACTGATCATTACCTGAAAGAATCATCAACATTAGGTGAAAAAATGTTTGCTGAGATTTCAGGCAACTCGTAGTTTTTGGAAGATTGGCAACCCCTTTCCATGAAAGTGATTTTCGCTAGTCTCTGCTTAGGGCTACATCAACAGCAAACAAACCATAAAGATAGAATTTGAAACTGCTTTATTGTGTCAAGTTTCAAAGAGCTAGCACAAACCGTGTTTGATTTAGAGTTCCAAATACAAGTATCCCTATAGGAGAAAACAGAGTGAAACCTAAAGATGAAAAGGGTTACTCCAAACGATCGGTTTAACCAGGAAGAACAAAATTTGGTGAGCCAAGTTGTTTTGGTGTACTGATTATTACCTGAAAGAATCATCAATATTGGGTGAAAAAATGTTTGCTGATATTACAGGCAACTCGTAGTTTTTTGGAAGCTTGGAGACCCCTTTCCATGAAAGTGATTTTCGCAAGTTTCTTCTTAGGGCTACATTAACAGCACACAAACCATAAAGATAGAACTTGAAACTGCTTTATTGTGTCAAGTTTCAAAGAGCTAGCACAAACCATGTTTGATTTAGAGTTCCAAATACATGTATTTCCATAGGAGAAAACAGAGTGAAACCTAAAGATGAAAAGGGTTACTCCAAACGATCGGTTTAACCAGGAAGAACAAAATTTGGTGAGCCAAGTTGTTTTGGTGTACTGATTATTACCTGAAAGAATCATCAATATTGGGTGAAAAAATGGTTCCTGAGATTTCAGGTAACTCCTAGCTTTTTAAAAGCTTGACAAACCCTTTAAATGAAAGTGATTTTCGCCAGTCCCTGCTTAGGGGTACATCAACAGCAAACAAACCATAGAGATAGAACTTGAAACTGCTTTATTGTGTCAAGTTTCAAACAGCTACCACAAACCGTGTTTGATTTAGAGTTCCAAATACATGTATCCCTGTAGGAGAAAGCAGAGTGAAACCTAAAGATGAAAATGGTTACTGCAAACGAACGGTTTAACCTAGAACAAAATTTGGTGAGCCACGTGGTTTTAGTGTACTGATCATCACCTGAAAGAATCATCAAGATTGGGTGAAAAAATGTTTGCTGAGATTTCAGACAACTCGTAGTTTTTTGGAAGCTTGGCAACCCCTTTCCATGAAAGTGATTTTCGCCAGTCTCTGCTTAGGGCTATATCAACAGCAAAAAAACCATAGAGATAGAACTTGAAACTGCTTTATTGTGTCAAGTTTCAAAGAGCTAGCACAATCCTTGTTTGATTTAGAGTTCAAATACATGTATCCCTATAGGAGTAAACAGAGTGAAACCTAAAAATGAAAACGGTTACTGCAAACGAACGGTTTAACCTAGAAGAACAAAATTTGGTGAGCCAAGTGGTTTTGGTGTACTGATAATTACCTGAAAGAATCATCAAGATTGGGTAAAAAAATGTTTGCCTAGATTTCTGGCAACTTGTAGTTTTTTTGAAGCTTGGCAACCCCTTTAAATGAAAGTGATTTTCGCCAGTCTCTGCTTAGGGCTACATGAACAGCAAACAAACCATAGAGATAAAACTTGAAACTGATTTATTGTGTCAAGTTTCAAAGAGCTAGCACAAACCGTGTTTGATTTAGAGTTCAAATACATGTATCCCTATAGGAGTAAACAGAGTGAAACCTAAAAATGAAAACGGTTACTGCAAACGAACGGTTTAACCTAGAAGAACGAAATTTGGTGAGCCAAGTGGTTTTGTTGTACTGATCATTACCTGAAAGAATCACCAAGGTTGGGTGAAAAAATGTTTGCTGAGATTTCAGGTAACTCGTACTTTTTTGGAAGCTTGGCAACCCCTTTCCATGAAAGTAATTTTCGTCAGTCTCTGCTTAGGGCTACATCAACAGTAAACAAACCATAGAGATAGAACTTGAAACTGCTTTATTGGGTCAATTTTCAAAGAGATAGCACAAACCGTGTTTCATTTAGAGTTCCAAATACATGTATTCCTATAGGAGAAAACAGAGTGAAACCTAAAAATGAAAACGGTTAATGGAAACGAACGGTTTAACCTAGAAAAACGAAATTTGGTGAGCCAAGTGGTTTTGGTGTACTGATCATTACCTGAAAGAATCATCAAGATTGGGTGAAAAAATGTTTTCTGAGATTTCAGGCAACTCGTAGTTTTTTGGAAGCTTGGCAACCCCTTTCTATGAAAGTGATTTTCGCCAGTCTCTGCTTAGGGCTACATCTACAGCAAACAAACAATAAAGAAAGAACTTGAAACTGCTTTATTGTGTCAAGTTTCAAAGAGCTAGTACAAACCGTGTTTGATTTAGAGTTCCAAATACATGTATCCCTATAGGAGAAAACAGAGTGAAACCTAAAAATGAAAACGGTTACTGCAAACGAACGGTTTAACATAGATGAACGAAATTTGGTGAGCCAAGTGGGTTTGGAGTACTGATCATTACCTGAAAGAATCAAAAGATTGGGTGAAGAAATGTTTTCTGAGATTTCAGGCAACTCGTAGTTTTTTGGAGCTTGGCAATCCCTTTCCATGAAAGTGATTTTCGCCAGTCTCTGCTTAGGGCAACATAAACAGCAAACAAACCATAGAGATAGAACTTGAAACTGCTTTATTGTGTCAAGTTTCAAAGAGCTAGCACAAACCGTGTTTGTTTTAGAGTTCCAAATACATGTATCCCTATAGGAGAAAACAGAGTGAAACCTAAAATGAAAACGGTTACTGCAAACGAACGGTTTAACCTAGAAGAAAGAAATTTAGTGAGCCAAGTGGATTTGGTGTACTGATCATTACCTGAAAGGATCATCAAGATTGGGTGAAAAAATGTTTGCTGAGATTTCAGGCAACTCGTAGTTTTTTGGAAGCTTGTAAACCCTTTTAAATGAAAGTGATTTTCACCAGTCTCTGTTTAGGGCTACAACAACAGCAACCAAATCATAGAGATAAAACTTGAAACTGCTTTATTGTGTCAAGTTTCAAAGAGGTAGCACAAACCGTGTTTGATTTAGAGTTCCAAATACATGTATCCCTATTGGAGAAAACAGAGTGAAACCTAAAAATGAAAACGGTTACTGCAAACGAACCGTTTAACCTAGAAGAACGAAATTTGGTGAGCCAAGTGGTTTTGGTGTACTGATCATTACCTGAAAGGATCATCAAGATTGGGTGAAAAAATGTTTGCTGAGATTTCAGGCAACTCGTAGTTTTTTGGAGCTTGGCAACCCCTTTCCATGAAAGTGATTTTCGCCAGTCTCTGCTTAGGGCTACATCAACAGCAAACAAACCATAGAGATCGAACTTGAAACTGCTTTATTGTGTCAAGTTTCAAAGAGCTAGCACAAACCGTGTTTGATTTAGACTTCCAAATACATGTATCCCTATAGGAGAAAACAGAGTGAAACCTAAAAATGAAAACGGTTACTGCAAACGAACGGTTTAACCTAGAAGAACGAAATTTGGTGAGCCAAGTGGTTTTGGTGTACTGATAATTACCTGAAAGAATCATCAAGATTGGGTGATAAAATGTTTGCCTAGATTTCAGGCAACTTGTAGTTTTTTGGAAGCTTGGCAACCCCTTTAAATGAAAGTGATTTTCGCCAGTCTCTGCTTAGGGCTACATGAACAACAAACAAACCATAGAGATAAAACTTGAAACTGCTTTATTGTGTCAAGTTTCAAAGAGCTAGCACAAACCGTGTTTGATTTAGAGTTCCAAATACATGTATCCCTATAGGAGAAAACAGAGTGAAACCTAAAAATGAAAACGGTTACTGCAAACGAACGGTTTAACCTAGAAGAACGAAATTTGGTCAGCCAAGTGGTTTTGGTGTACTGATCATTACCTGAAAGAACCATCAAGATTGGGTGAAAAAATTTTTGCTGAGATTTCATGCAACTCGTAGTTTTTTGGAAGTTTGGCAACCCCTTTCCATGAAAGTGATTTTTGCCAGTCTCTGCTTTGGGATACATCAACAGCAACGAAACCATAGAGATAAAACTTGAAACTTCTTTATTGTGTCAAGTTTCAAAGAGCTAGCACAAACCGGGTTTGATTTAGAGTTCCAAATACATGTATCCCTATAAAAGAAAACAGAGTGAAACCTAAAAATGAAAACGGTTACTGCAAATGAACGGTTTAACCTAGAAGAACGAAATTTGGTGAGCCAAGTGGTTTTGGTGTACTTATCATTACCTGAAAGAATCATCAAGATTGGGACAAAAAATGTTTGCTGAGATTTCAGGCAACTCGTAGTTTTTTGGAAGCTTGGCAACCCCTTTCAATGAAAGTGATTTTCGCAAGTCTCTGCTTAGGGCTACATCAAAGGCACACAAACCAAAGAGATAGAACTTCAAACTGCTTTATTGTTTCAAGTTTCAAAGAGCTAGCACAAACCGTGTTTGATTTAGAGTTCCAAAAACATGTATCCCTATAGGAGAAAACAGAGTGAAACCTAAAGATGAAAACGGTTACTGCAAACGAACGGTTTAACCTAGAAAAACGAAATTTGGTGAGCGAAGTGCTTTTGGTGTACTGATCATTGCCTGAAAGAATCATCAAGATTGGGTGAAAAAATGTTTGCTGAGATTTCAGGTAACTCATAGTTTTTTGGAAGCTTGGCAACCCCTTTCCATGAAAGTTATTTTCGCCAGTCTCTGCTTAGGGGTACATCAACAGCAAACAAAGCATATAAATAGAACGTGAAACTTCTTTATTGTGTCAAGTTTCAAAGAGCTAGCACAAACCTTGTTAGATTTAGAGTTCCAAATACATGTATCCCTATAGGAGAAAACAGAGTGAAACCTAAAGATGAAAACGGTTACTGTAAACGAACGGTTTAACCTAGAAGAACGAAATTTGGTGAGCCAAGTGGTTTTGGTGTACTGATCATTACCTGAAAGAAACATCAAGATTCGGTTAAAAAATGTTTGCTGAGATTTCAGGCAACTCGTAGTTTTTTGAAAGCTTGGCAACCCCTTTCCTTGAAAGTGATTTTCGCCAGTCTCTTCTTAGGGCTACATCAACAGTAAACAAACCATAGAGATAGAACTTGAAACTGCTTTATTGGGTCAATTTTCAAAGAGATAGCACAAACCGTGTTTCATTTAGAGTTCCAAATACATGTATTCCTATAGGAGAAAACAGAGTGAAACCTAAAAATGAAAACGGTTAATGGAAACGAACGGTTTAACCTAGAAGAACGAAATTTGGTGAGCCAAGTGGTTTTGGTGTACTGATCATTACCTGAAAGAATCATCAAGATTGGGTGAAAAAATGTTTTCTGAGATTTCAGGCAACTCGTAATTTTTTGGAAGCTTGGCAACCCCTTTCTATGAAAGTGATTTTCGCCAGTCTCTGCTTAGGGCTACATCTACAGCAAACAAACAATAAAGAAAGAACTTGAAACTGCTTTATTGTGTCAAGTTTCAAAGAGCTAGCACAAACCGTGTTTGATTTAGAGTTCCAATTACATGTATCCCTATAGGAGAAAACAGAGTGAAACCTAAAAATGAAAACGGTTACTGCAAACGAACGGTTTAACCTAGATGAACGAAATTTGGTGAGTCAAGTGGGTTTGGAGTACTGATCATTACCTGAAAGAATCAAAAGATTGGGTGAAAAAATGTTTTCTGAGATTTCAGGCAACTCGTAGTTTTTTGGAGCTTGGCAATCCCTTTCCATGAAAGTGATTTTCGCCAGTCTCTGCTTAGGGCAACATAAACAGCAAACAAACCATAGAGATAGAACTTGAAACTGCTTTATTGTGTCAAGTTTCAAAGAGCTAGCACAAACCGTGTTTGTTTTAGAGTTCCAAATACATGTATCCCTATAGGAGAAAACAGAGTGAAACCTAAAATGAAAACGGTTACTGCAAACGAACGGTTTAACCTAGGAGAAAGAAATTTGGTGAGCCAAGTGGATTTGGTGTACTGATCATTACCTGAAAGGATCATCAAGATTGGGTGAAAAAATGTTTGCTGAGATTTCAGGCAACTCGTAGTTTTTTGGAAGCTTGGAAACTCTTTTAAATGAAAGTGATTTTCACCAGTCTCTGCTTAGGGCTACAACAACAGCAACCAAATCATAGAGATAAAACTTGAAACTGCTTTATTGTGTCAAGTTTCAAAGAGGTAGCACAAACCGTGTTTGATTTAGAGTTCCAAATACATGTATCCCTATAGGAGAAAACAGAGTGAAACCTAAAAATGAAAACGGTTACTGCAAACGAACCGTTTAACCTAGAAGAACGAAATTTGGTGAGCCAAGTGGTTTTGGTGTACTGATCATTACCTGAAAGGATCATCAAGATTGGGTGAAAAAATGTTTGCTGAGATTTCAGGCAACTCGTAGTTTTTTGGAAGCTTGGCAACCCCTTTCCATGAAAGTGATTTTCGCCAGTCTCTGCTTAGGGCTACATCAACAGCAAACAAACCATAGAGATCGAACTTGCAACTGCTTTATTGTGTCAAGTTTCAAAGAGCTAGCACAAACCGTGTTTGATTTAGACTTCCAAATACATGTATCCCTATAGGAGAAAACAGAGTGAAACCTAAAAATGAAAACGGTTACTGCAAACGAACGGTTTAACCTAGAAGAACGAAATTTGGTCAGCCAAGTGGTTTTGGTGTACTGATCATTACCTGAAAGAACCATCAAGATTGGGTGAAAAATTTTTTGCTGAGATTTCATGCAACTCGTAGTTTTTTGGAAGTTTGGCAACCCCTTTCCATGAAAGTGATTTTCGCCAGTCTCTGCTTAGGGATACATCAACAGCAACGAAACCATAGAGATAAAACTTGAAACTTCTTTATTGTGTCAAGTTTCAAAGAGCTAGCACAAACCGGGTTTGATTTAGAGTTCCAAATACATGTATCCCTATAAAAGAAAACAGAGTGAAACCTAAAAATGAAAACGGTTACTGCAAATGAACGGTTTAACCTAGAAGAACGAAATTTGGTGAGCCAAGTGGTTTTGGTGTACTGATCATTACCTGAAAGAATCATCAAGATTGGGACAAAAAATGTTTGCTGAGATTTCAGGCAACTCTTAGTTTTTTGGAAGCTTGGCAACCCCTTTCCATGAAAGTGATTTTCGCAAGTCTCTGCTTAGGGCTACATCAAACGCACACAAACCAAAGAGATAGAACTTGAAACTGCTTTATTGTTTCAAGTTTCAAAGAGCTAGCACAAACCGTGTTTGATTTAGAGTTCCAAAAACATGTATCCCTATATGAGAAAACATAGTGAAACCTAAAAATGAAAACGGTTACTGCATACGAACGGTTTAATCTAGAAGAACGAAGTTTGGTGAGCCAAGTGGTTTTGGCGTAGTGATCATTACCTGAAAGAATCATCAAGATTGGGTGAAAAAAATGTTTGCTGAGGTTTCGGGCAACTCGTAGTTTTTTGGAAGCTTGGCAACCCCTTTCCATGAAAGTGATTTTCGCCAGTCTCTGCTTAGGGCAACATAAACAGCAAACAAACCATAGAGATAGAACTTGAAACTGCTTTATTGTGTCAAGTTTCAAAGAGCTAGCACAAACCGTGTTTGTTTTAGAGTTCCAAATACATGTATCCCTATAGGAGAAAACAGAGTAAAACCTAAAATGAAAACGGTTACTGCAAACGAACGGTTTAACCTAGAAGAAAGAAATTTGGTGAGCCAAGTGGATTTGGTGTACTGATCATTACCTGAAAGGATCATCAAGATTGGGTGAAAAAATGTTTGCTGAGATTTCAGGCAACTCGTAGTTTTTTGGAAGCTTGGAAACCCTTTTAAATGAAAGTGATTTTCACCAGTCTCTGCTTAGGGCTACAACAACAGCAACCAAATCATAGAGATAAAACTTGAAACTGCTTTATTGTGTCAAGTTTCAAAGAGGTAGCACAAACCGTGTTTGATTTAGAGTTCCAAATACATGTATCCCTATAGGAGAAAACAGAGTGAAACCTAAAAATGAAAACGGTTACTGCAAACGAACGGTTTAACCTAGAAGAACGAAATTTGGTGAGCCAAGTGGTTTTGGTGTACTGATCATTACCTGAAAGAATCATCAAGATTGGGTGAAAAAATGTTTTCTGAGATTTCAGGCAACTCGTAGTTTTTTGGAAGCTTGGCAACCCCTTTCTATGAAAGTGATTTTCACCAGTCTCTGCTTAGGGCTACATCTACAGCAAACAAACAGTAAAGAAAGAACTTGAAACTGCTTTATTGTGTCAAGTTTCAAAGAGCTAGCACAAACCGTGTTTGATTTAGAGTTCCAAATACATGTATCCCTATAGGAGAAAACAGAGTGAAACATAAAAATGAAAACGGTTACTGCAAACGAACGGTTTAACCTAGATGAACGAAATTTGGTGAGCCAAGTGGGTTTGGAGTACTGATCATTACCTGAAAGAATCAAAAGATTGGGTGAAGAAATGTTTTCTGAGATTTCAGGCAACTCGTAGTTTTTTGGAGCTTGGCAATCCCTTTCCATGAAAGTGATTTTCGCCAGTCTCTGCTTAGGGCTACATCAACAGCAACCAAAGCATAGAGAGAGAACTTGAAACTGCTTTATTGTGTCCAGTTTCAAAGAGCTAGCAGAAACCATGTTTGATTTAGAGTTCCAAATACATGTATCCCTATAGGAGAAAACAGAGTGAAACCTAAAAATGAAAACGGTTACTGCAAACGAACGGTTTAAACTAGAAGAACGATATTTGGTGAGCCAAGTGGTTTTGGTGTACTGATAATTACCTGAAAGAATCATCAAGATTGGGACAAAAAATGTTTGCTGAGATTTCAGGCAACTCTTAGTTTTTTGGAAGCTTGGCAACCCCTTTCCATGAAAGTGATTTTCGCAAGTCTCTGCTTAGGGCTACATCAAACGCACACAAACCAAAGAGATAGAACTTGAAACTGCTTTATTGTTTCAAGTTTCAAAGAGCTAGCACAAACCGTGTTTCATTTAGAGTTCCAAATACATGTATCCCTATAGGAGAAAACAGAGTGAAACCTAAAAATGAAAACGGTTACTACAAACGAACGGTTTAACCTAGAAGAACGAAATTTGGTGAGCCAAGTGGTTTTGGTGTACTGATCATTACCTGAAAGAATCATCAAGATTGGGTGAAAAAAATGTTTGCTGAGGTTTCGGGCAACTCGTAGTTTTTTGGAAGCTTGGCAACCCCTTTCCATGAAAGTGATTTTCGCCAGTCTCTGCTTAGGGCAACATAAACAGCAAACAAACCATAGAGATAGAACTTGAAACTGCTTTATTGTGTCAAGTTTCAAAGAGCTAGCACAAACCGTGTTTGTTTTAGAGTTCCAAATACATGTATCCCTATAGGAGAAAACAGAGTGAAACCTCAAATGAAAACGGTTACTGCAAACGAACGGTTAAACCTAGAAGAAAGAAATTTGGTGAGCCAAGTGGATTTGGTGTACTGATCATTACGTGAAAGGATCATCAAGATTGGGTGAAAAAATGTTTGCTGAGATTTCAGGCAACTCGTAGTTTTTTGGAAGCTTGGAAACCCTTTTCAATGAAAGTGATTTTCACCAGTCTCTGCTTAGGGCTACAACAACAGCAACCAAACCATAGAGATAGAACTTGAAACTGCTTTATTGTGTCAAGTTTCAAAGAGGTAGCACAAACCGTGTTTGATTTAGAGTTCCAAATACATGTATCCCTATAGGAGAAAACAGAGTGAACCTAAAAATGAAAACGGTTACTGCAAACGAACTGTTTAACCTAGAAGAACGAAATTTGGTGAGCCAAGTGGTTTTGGTGTACTGATCATTACCTGAAAGGATCATCAAGATTGGGTGAAAAAATGTTTGCTGAGATTTCAGGCAACTCGTAGTTTTTTGGAAGCTTTGCAACCCCTTTCCATGAAAGTGATTTTCGCCAGTCTCTGCTTAGGGCTACATCAACAGCAAACAAACCATAGAGATCGAACTTGAAACTGCTTTATTGTGTCAAGTTTCAAAGAGCTAGCACAAACCGTGTTTGATTTAGACTTCCAAATACATGTATCCCTATAGGAGAAAACAGAGTGAAACCTAAAAATGAAAACGGTTACTGCAAACGAACGGTTTAACCTAGAAGAACGAAATTTGGTGAGCCAAGTGGTTTTGGTGTACTGATAATTACCTGAAAGAATCATCAAGATTGGGTGTTAAAATGTTTGCCTAGATTTCAGGCAACTTGTAGTTTTTTGGAAGCTTGGCAACCCCTTTAAATGAAAGTGATTTTCGCCAGTCTCTGCTTAGGGCTACATGAACAACAAACAAACCATAGAGATAAAACTTGAAACTGCTTTATTGTGTCAAGTTTCAAAGAGCTAGCACAAACCGTGTTTGATTTAGAGTTCCAAATACATGTATCCCTATAGGAGAAAACAGAGTGAAACCTAAAAATGAAAACGGTTACTGCAAACGAACGGTTTAACCTAGAAGAACGAAATTTGGTCAGCCAAGTGGTTTTGGTGTACTGATCATTACCTGAAAGAACCATCAAGATTGGGTGAAAAAATTTTTGCTGAGATTTCATGCAACTCGTAGTTTTTTGGAAGTTTGGCAACCCCTTTCCATGAAAGTGATTTTCGCCAGTCTCTGCTTAGGGATACATCAACAGCAACGAAACCATAGAGATAAAACTTGAAACTTCTTTATTGTGTCAAGTTTCAAAGAGCTAGCACAAACCGGGTTTGATTTAGAGTTCCAAATACATGTATCCCTATAAAAGAAAACAGAGTGAAACCTAAAAATGAAAACGGTTACTGCAAATGAACGGTTTAACCTAGAAGAACGAAATTTGGTGAGCCAAGTGGTTTTGGTGTACTGATCATTACCTGAAAGAATCATCAAGATTGGGACAAAAAATGTTTGCTGAGATTTCAGGCAACTCTTAGTTTTTTGGAAGCTTGGCAACCCCTTTCCATGAAAGTGATTTTCGCAAGTCTCTGCTTAGGGCTACATCAAACGCACACAAACCAAAGAGATAGAACTTGAAACTGCTTTATTGTTTCAAGTTTCAAAGAGGTAGCACAAACCGTGTTTGATTTAGAGTTCCAAAAACATGTATCCCTATATGAGAAAACATAGTGAAACCTAAAAATGAAAACGGTTACTGCATACGAACGGTTTAATCTAGAAGAACGAAGTTTGGTGAGCCAAGTGGTTTTGGCGTAGTGATCATTACCTGAAAGAATCATCAAGATTGGGTGAAAAAAATGTTTGCTGAGGTTTCGGGCAACTCGTAGTTTTTTGGAAGCTTGGCAACCCCTTTCTATGAAAGTGATTTTCGCCAGTCTCTGCTTAGGGCTACATCTACAGCAAACAAACAATAAAGAAAGACTTGAAACTGCTTTATTGTGTCAAGTTTCAAAGAGCTAGCACAAACCGTGTTTGATTTAGAGTTCCAAATACATGTATCCCTATAGGAGAAAACAGAGTGAAACCTAAAAATGAAAACGGTTACTGCAAACGAACGGTTTAACCTAGATGAAAGAAATTTGGTGAGCCAAGTGGGTTTGGAGTACTGATCATTACCTGAAAGAATCAAAAGATTGGGTGAAGAAATGTTGTCTGAGATTTCAGGCAACTCGTAGTTTTTTGGAGCTTGGCAATCCCTTTCCATGAAAGTGATTTTCGCCAGTCTCTGCTTAGGGCTACATCAACAGCAACCAAAGCATAGAGAGAGAACTTGAAACTGCTTTATTGTGTCCAGTTTCAAAGAGCTAGCAGAAACCATGTTTGATTTAGAGTTCCAAATACATGTATCCCTATAGGAGAAAACAGAGTGAAACCTAAAAATGAAAACGGTTACTGCAAACGAACGGTTTAAACTAGAAGAACGATATTTGGTGAGCCAAGTGGTTTTGGTGTACTGATCATTACCTGAAAGAATCATCAAGATTGGGACAAAAAATGTTTGCTGAGATTTCAGGCAACTCTTAGTTTTTTGGAAGCTTGGCAACCCCTTTCCATGAAAGTGATTTTCGCAAGTCTCTGCTTAGGGCTACATCAAACGCACACAAACCAAAGAGATAGAACTTGAAACTGCTTTATTGTTTCAAGTTTCAAAGAGCTAGCACAAACCGTGTTTCATTTAGAGTTCCAAATACATGTATCCTATAGGAGAAAACAGAGTGAAACCTAAAAATGAAAACGGTTACTGCAAACGAACGGTTTAACCTAGAAGAACGAAATTTGGTGAGCCAAGTGGTTTTGGTGTACTGATCATTACCTGAAAGAATCATCAAGATTGGGTGAAAAAAATGTTTGCTGAGGTTTCGGGCAACTCGTAGTTTTTTGGAAGCTTGGCAACCCCTTTCCATGAAAGTGATTTTCGCCAGTCTCTGCTTAGGGCAACATAAACAGCAAACAAACCATAGAGATAGAACTTGAAACTGCTTTATTGTGTCAAGTTTCAAAGAGCTAGCACAAACCGTGTTTGTTTTAGAGTTCCAAATACATGTATCCCTATAGGAGAAAACAGAGTGAAACCTAAAATGAAAACGGTTACTGCAAACGAACGGTTAAACCTAGAAGAAAGAAATTTGGTGAGCCAAGTGGATTTGGTGTACTGATCATTACCTGAAAGGATCATCAAGATTGGGTGAAAAAATGTTTGCTGAGATTTCAGGCAACTCGTAGTTTTTTGGAAGCTTGGAAACCCTTTTCAATGAAAGTGATTTTCACCAGTCTCTGCTTAGGGCTACAACAACAGCAACCAAATCATAGAGATAAAACTTGAAACTGCTTTATTGTGTCAAGTTTCAAAGAGGTAGCACAAACCGTGTTTGATTTAGAGTTCCAAATACATGTATCCCTATAGGAGAAAACAGAGTGAAACCTAAAAATGAAAACGGTTACTGCAAACGAAGTGTTTAACCTAGAAGAACGAAATTTGGTGAGCCAAGTGGTTTTGGTGTACTGATCATTACCTGAAAGGATCATCAAGATTGGGTGAAAAAATGTTTGCTGAGATTTCAGGCAACTCGTAGCTTTTTGGAAGCTTGGCAACCCCTTTCCATGAAAGTGATTTTCGCCAGTCTCTGCTTAGGGCTACATCAACAGCAAACAAACCATAGAGATCGAACTTGAAACTGCTTTATTGTGTCAAGTTTCAAAGAGCTAGCACAAACCGTGTTTGATTTAGACTTCCAAATACATGTATCCCTATAGGAGAAAACAGAGTGAAACCTAAAAATGAAAACGGTTACTGCAAACGAACGGTTTAACCTAGAAGAACGAAATTTGGTGAGCCAAGTGGTTTTGGTGTACTGATCATTACCTGAAAGAATCATCAAGATTGGGTGATAAAATGTTTGCCTAGATTTCAGGCAACTTGTAGTTTTTTGGAAGCTTGGCAACCCCTTTAAATGAAAGTGATTTTCGCCAGTCTCTGCTTAGGGCTACATCAACAGCAAACAAACCATAGAGATAAAACTTGAAACTGCTTTATTGTGTCAAGTTTCAAAGAGCTAGCACAAACCGTGTTTGATTTAGAGTTCCAAATACATGTATCCCTATAGGAGAAAACAGAGTGAAACCTAAAAATGAAAACAGTTACTGCAAACGAACGGTTTAACCTAGAAGAACGAAATTTGGTCAGCCAAGTGGTTTTGGTGTACTGATCATTACCTGAAAGAACCATCAAGATTGGGTGAAAAAATTTTGCTGAGATTTCATGCAACTCGTAGTTTTTTGGAAGTTTGGCAACCCCTTTCCATGAAAGTGATTTTCGCCAGTCTCTGCTTAGGGATACATCAACAGCAACGAAACCATAGAGATAAAACTTGAAACTTCTTTATTGTGTCAAGTTTCAAAGAGCTAGCACAAACCGGGTTTGATTTAGAGTTCCAAATACATGTATCCCTATAAAAGAAAACAGAGTGAAACCTAAAAATGAAAACGGTTACTGCAAATGAACGGTTTAACCTAGAAGAACGAAATTTGGTGAGCCAAGTGGTTTTGGTGTACTGATCATTACCTGAAAGAATCATCAAGATTGGGACAAAAAATGTTTGCTGAGATTTCAGGCAACTCTTAGTTTTTTGGAAGCTTGGCAACCCCTTTCCATGAAAGTGATTTTCGCAAGTCTCTGCTTAGGGCTACATCAAACGCACACAAACCAAAGAGATAGAACTTGAAACTGCTTTATTGTTTCAAGTTTCAAAGAGCTAGCACAAACCGTGTTTGATTTAGAGTTCCAAAAACATGTATCCCTATATGAGAAAACATAGTGAAACCTAAAAATGAAAACGGTTACTGCATACGAACGGTTTAATCTAGAAGAACGAAGTTTGGTGAGCCAAGTGGATTTGGCGTAGTGATCATTACCTGAAAGAATCATCAAGATTGCTTGAAAAAAATGTTTGCTGAGGTTTCGGGCAACTCGTAGTTTTTTGGAAGCTTGGCAACCCCTTTCCATGAAAGTGATTTTCGCCAGTCTCTGCTTAGGGCAACATAAACAGCAAACAAACCATAGAGATAGAACTTGAAACTGCTTTATTGTGTCAAGTTTCAAAGAGCTAGCACAAACCGTGTTTGTTTTAGAGTTCCAAATACATGTATCCCTATAGGAGAAAACAGAGTGAAACCTAAAATGAAAACGGTTACTGCAAACGAACGGTTTAACCTAGAAGAAAGAAATTTGGTGAGCCAAGTGGATTTGGTGTACTGATCATTACCTGAAAGGATCATCAAGATTGGGTGAAAAAATGTTTGCTGAGATTTCAGGCAACTCGTAGTTTTTTGGAAGCTTGGAAACCCTTTTCAATGAAAGTGATTTTCACCAGTCTCTGCTTAGGGCTACAACAACAGCAACCAAATCATAGAGATAAAACTTGAAACTGCTTTATTGTGTCAAGTTTCAAAGAGGTAGCACAAACCGTGTTTGATTTAGAGTTCCAAATACATGTATCCCTATAGGAGAAAACAGAGTGAAACCTAAAAATGAAAACGGTTACTGCAAACGAACGGTTTAACCTAGAAGAACGAAATTTGGTGAGCCAAGTGGTTTTGGTGTACTGATCATTACCTGAAAGAATCGTCAAGATTGGGTGAAAAAATGTTTTCTGAGATTTCAGGCAACTCGTAGTTTTTTGGAAGCTTGGCAACCCCTTTCTATGAAAGTGATTTTCGCCAGTCTCTGCTTAGGGCTACATCTACAGCAAACAAACAATAAAGAAAGAACTTGAAACTGCTTTATTGTGTCAAGTTTCAAAGAGCTAGCACAAACCGTGTTTGATTTAGAGTTCCAAATACATGTATCCCTATAGGAGAAAACAGAGTGAAACCTAAAAATGAAAACGGTTACTGCAAACGAACGGTTTAACCTAGATGAACGAAATTTGGTGAGCCAAGTGGGTTTGGAGTACTGATCATTACCTGAAAGAATCAAAAGATTGGGTGAAGAAATGTTTTCTGAGATTTCAGGCAACTCGTAGTTTTTTTGAGCTTGGCAATCCCTTTCCTTGAAAGTGATTTTCGCCAGTCTCTGCTTAGGGCTACATCAACAGCAACCAAAGCATAGAGAGAGAACGTGAAACTGCTTTATTGTGTCCAGTTTCAAAGAGCTAGCAGAAACCATGTTTGATTTAGAGTTCCAAATACATGTATCCCTATAGGAGAAAACAGAGTGAAACCTAAAAATGAAAACGGTTGCTGCAAACGAACGGTTTAAACTAGAAGAACGATATTTGGTGAGCCAAGTGGTTTTGGTGTACTGATCATTACCTGAAAGAATCATCAAGATTGGGACAAAAAATGTTTGCTGAGATTTCAGGCAACTCTTAGTTTTTTGGAAGCTTGGCAACCCCTTTCCATGAAAGTGATTTTCGCAAGTCTCTGCTTAGGGCTACATCAAACGCACACAAACCAAAGAGATAGAACTTGAAACTGCTTTATTGTTTCAAGTTTCAAAGAGCTAGCACAAACCGTGTTTCATTTAGAGTTCCAAATACATGTATCCCTATAGGAGAAAACAGAGTGAAACCTAAAAATGAAAACGGTTACTGCAAACGAACGGTTTAACCTAGAAGAACGAAATTTGGTGAGCCAAGTGGTTTTGGTGTACTGATCATTACCTGAAAGAATCATCAAGATTGGGTGAAAAAAATGTTTGCTGAGGTTTCGGGCAACTCGTAGTTTTTTGGAAGCTTGGCAACCCCTTTCCATGAAAGTGATTTTCGCCAGTCTCTGCTTAGGGCAACATAAACAGCAAACAAACCATAGAGATAGAACTTGAAACTGCTTTATTGTGTCAAGTTTCAAAGAGCTAGCACAAACCGTGTTTGTTTTAGAGTTCCAAATACATGTATCCCTATAGGAGAAAACAGAGTGAAACCTAAAATGAAAACGGTTACTGCAAACGAACGGTTAAACCTAGAAGAAAGAAATTTGGTGAGCCAAGTGGATTTGGTGTACTGATCATTACCTGAAAGGATCATCAAGATTGGGTGAAAAAATGTTTGCTGAGATTTCAGGCAACTCGTAGTTTTTTGGAAGCTTGGAAACCCTTTTCAATGAAAGTGATTTTCACCAGTCTCTGCTTAGGGCTACAACAACAGCAACCAAATCATAGAGATAAAACTTGAAACTGCTTTATTGTGTCAAGTTTCAAAGAGGTAGCACAAACCGTGTTTGATTTAGAGTTCCAAATACATGTATCCCTATAGGAGAAAACAGAGTGAAACCTAAAAATGAAAACGGTTACTGCAAACGAACTGTTTAACCTAGAAGAACGAAATTTGGTGAGCCAAGTGGTTTTGGTGTACTGATCATTACCTGAAAGGATCATCAAGATTGGGTGAAAAAATGTTTGCTGAGATTTCAGGCAACTCGTAGTTTTTTGGAAGCTTGGCAACCCCTTTCCATGAAAGTGATTTTCGCCAGTCTCTGCTTAGGGCTACATCAACAGCAAACAAACCATAGAGATCGAACTTGAAACTGCTTTATTGTGTCAAGTTTCAAAGAGCTAGCACAAACCGTGTTTGATTTAGACTTCCAAATACATGTATCCCTATAGGAGAAAACAGAGTGAAACCTAAAAATGAAAACGGTTACTGCAAACGAATGGTTTAACCTAGAAGAACGAAATTTGGTCAGCCAAGTGGTTTTGGTGTACTGATCATTACCTGAAAGAACCATCAAGATTGGGTGAAAAAATTTTTGCTGAGATTTCATGCAACTCGTAGTTTTTTGGAAGTTTGGCAACCCCTTTCCATGAAAGTGATTTTCGCCAGTCTCTGCTTAGGGATACATCAACAGCAACGAAACCATAGAGATAAAACTTGAAACTTCTTTATTGTGTCAAGTTTCAAAGAGCTAGCACAAACCGGGTTTGATTTAGAGTTCCAAATACATGTATCCCTATAAAAGAAAACAGAGTGAAACCTAAAAATGAAAACGGTTACTGCAAATGAACGGTTTAACCTAGAAGAACGAAATTTGGTGAGCCAAGTGGTTTTGGTGTACTTATCATTACCTGAAAGAATCATCAAGATTGGGACAAAAAATGTTTGCTGAGATTTCAGGCAACTCGTAGTTTTTTGGAAGCTTGGCAACCCCTTTCAATGAAAGTGATTTTCGCAAGTCTCTGCTTAGGGCTACATCAAAGGCACACAAACCAAAGAGATAGAACTTGAAACTGCTTTATTGTTTCAAGTTTCAAAGAGCTAGCACAAACCGTGTTTGATTTAGAGTTCCAAATACATGTATCCCTATAGGAGAAAACAGAGTGAAACCTAAAAATAAAAACGGTTACTGAAAACGAACGGTTTAACCTAGAAGAACGAAATTAGGTGAGCCAAGTTGTTTTGGTGTACTGATCATTACCTGAAAGAATCATCAAGTTTGGGTGAAAAAATGTTTGCTGAGATTTCAGGCAACTCGTAGTTTTTTGGAAGCTTGGCAACCTCTTTACATGAAAGTGATTTTCGCCAGTCTCTTCTTATGGCTACATCAACAGCAAACAAACCATAAAGATAGAACTTGAAACTGCTTTATTGTGTCAAGTTTCAAAGAGCTAGCACAAACCGTGTTTGATTTAGAGTTCCAAATACATGTATTTCTATAGGAGAAAACAGAGTGAAACCTAAAAATGAAAACGGTTACTGCAAACGAACGGTTTAACCTAGAAGAACGAAATTTGGTGAGCCAAGTGGTTTTGGTGTGCTGATCATTACCTGAAAGAATCATCAAGATTGGGTGAAAAAATGTTTTCTGAGATTTCAAACAACTCATAGTTTATAGGAATCTTGGCAACCCCTTTCCATGAAAGTGATTTTCACCAGTCTGCTTAGGGCTACATCAACAGCAAACAAACCATAGAGATAGAACTTGAAACTGCTTTATTGTGTCAAGTCAAAGAGCTAGCACAAACCCTGTTTGATTTAGAGTTCCAAATACATGGATCCCTATAGGAAAAAACAGAGTGAAACCTAAAGTTGAATACGGTTACTCCAAACGAACGGTTTAACCTAGAAGAACGAAATTTGGTGAGCCAAGTGGTTTTGGTGTGCTGATCATTACCTGAAAGAATCATCAAGATTGGGTGAAAAAATGTTTTCTGAGATTTCAAACAACTCATAGTTTATAGGAAGCTTGGCAACCCCTTTCCATGAAAGTGATTTTCACCAGTCTGCTTAGGGCTACATCAACAGCAAACAAACCATAGAGATAGAACTTGAAACTG
>NW_027521491.1:28320-56140 GCF_052094955.1 Ictidomys tridecemlineatus
ATACGGAAACATGTATTTGGAACTCTAAATCAAACACGGTTTGTGCTAGCTCAATGAAACTTGACCCATTAAAGCAGTTTCAAGTTCTATCTCTATGGTTTGTTTGCTGTTGATGTAGCCGTAAGCAGAGACTGGCGAGAATCACTTTCATGGAAAGGGATTGCCAAGCTTCCAAAAAACTAGGAGTTGACTGAAATCTCAGCAAACGCTTTTTCACCCAATCGTCCTCATACTTTCATGGAATGATCAGTACACCAATCCCACTTGGCTCAACAAATTTCGTTCTTCTAAGTTAAACCGTTCGTTTGCAGTAACCGTTTTCATTTTGAGGTTTCACTCTGTATTCTCCTATACGGATACATGTATTTGGAACTCTAAATCAAACACGGTTTGTGCTAGCTCTTTGAAACTTGACCCAATAAAGCAGTTTCATGTTCCATCTCTATGGTTTGTTTACTGTTGATGTAGCCCTACGCAGACACTGGCGAGAATCACTTTCATTGAAAGGGGTTGCCAAGCTTCCAAAAAACTACGAGTTGCCTGAAATCTCAGCAAACACTTTTTCAACCAATCTTGATGATACTTTCAGGGAATGATCAGTACACCAATCCCACTTCTCTCACCAAATTTCGTTCTTCTAGGTTAAACCCTTCGTTTGCAGTAACCGTTTTCATTTTGAGGTTTCACTCTGTTTTCTCCTATACAGATACATGTATTTGGAACTCTAAATCAAACACGGTTTGTGCTAGCTCATTGAAACTTGACCCAATAAAGCAGTTTCAAGTTCTATCTCTATGGATTGTTTGCTGTTGATGTAGCCCTAAGAAGAGACTGGCGAGAATCACTTTCATGGAAAGGGGTTGCCAAGCTTCCAAAAAACTAGGAGTTGACTGAAATCTCATCAAACGCTTTTTCACCCAATCGTCCTCATACTTTCATGGAATGATCAGTACACCAATCCCAATTGGCTCAACAAATTTCGTTCTTCTAGGTAAAACCGTTCGTTTGCAGTAACCGTTTTCATTTTGAGGCTTCACTCTGTATTCTCCTATATGGATACATGTATTTGGAACTCTAAATCAAACACGGTTTGTGCAAGCTCTTTGAAACTTGACCCAATAAAGCAGTTTCATGCTCCATCTCTATGGTTTGTTTGCTGTTGATGTAGCCCTAAGCAGAGACTTGCGAGAATCACTTTCATGGAAAGGGGTTGCCAAGCTTCCAAAAAACGAGTTGCTTGAAATCTCAGCAAACACTTTTTCACCCAATCTTGATGATACTTTCAGGGAATTATCAGTACACCAATCCCACTTGGCTCACCAAATTTCGTTCTTCTTGGTTAAACCGTTCGTTTGAAGTAACCGTTTTCATTTTGAGGTGTCACTCTGTTTTCTCCTATACGGATACATGTATTTGGAACTCTATATCAAACACGGTTTGTGCTAGCTCTTTGAATCTTGACCCAATAAAGCAGTTTCAAGTGCTAGCTCGATGGTTTGTTTGCTGTTGATGTAGCCCTAAGCAGAGACTGGCGAGAATCACTTTCATTGAAAGGGGTTGCCAAGCTTCCAAAAAACTATGAGTTTCCTGAAATCTCAGCAAACACTTTTTCACCCAATCTTGATGATACTTTCAGGGAATGATCAGTACACCAATCCCACTTGGCTCAGCATATTTCGTTCTTCTAGGTTAAACCGTTCGTTTGCAGGGAACCGTTTTCATTTGAGGTTTCACTCTGTATTCTCCTATATGGATACATGTATTTGAAACTCTAAATCAAACACGGTTTGTGCTAGCTCGTTGAAACTTGACCCAATAAAGCAGTTTCAAGTTCTATCTCTATGGTTTGTTTGCTGTTGATGTAGCCCTAAACAGAGACTGGCGAGAAACACTTTCATGGAAAGGGGTTGCCAAGCTTCAAAAAACTAGGAGTTGACTGAAATCTCAGCAAACGCTTTTTCACCCAATCGTCCTCATACTTTCATGGAATGATCAGTACACCAATCCCACTTGGCTCACCAAATTTCATTCTTCTAGGTTAAACCGTTCGTTTTCAGTAACCGTTTTCATTTAGAGGTTTCACTCTGTATTCTCCTATACGGATACATGTATTTGGAACTCTAAATCAAACACGGTTTGTGCTAGCTCTTTGAAACTTGACCCAATAAAGCAGTTTCATGTTCCATCTTTATGGTTTGTTTGCTGTTGATGTAGCCCTAAGCAGAGACTGGCGAGAATCACTTTCATGGAAAGGGGTTGCCAAGCTTCCAAAAAACTATGAGTTGCCTGAAATCTCAGCAAACACTTTTTCACCCAATCTTGATGATACTTTCAGGGAATGATCAGTACACCAATCCCACTTGGCTCACCACATTTCGTTCTTCTAGGTTAAACCGTTCGTTTGCAGTAACCGTTTTCATTTTGAGGTTTCACTCTGTTTTCTCCTATACGGATACATGTATTTGGAACTCTAAAACAAACACGGTTTGTGCTAGCTCTTTGAAACTTGACCCAATAAAGCAGTTTCATGTTCCATCTCTATGGTTTGTTTACTGTTGATGTAGCCCTACGCAGACACTGGCGAGAATCACTTTCATTGAAAGGGGTTGCCAAGCTTCCAAAAAACTACGAGTTGCCTGAAATCTCAGCAAACACTTTTTCAACCAATCTTGATGATACTTTCAGGGAATGATCAGTACACCAATCCCACTTCTCTCACCAAATTTCGTTCTTCTAGGTTAAACCGTTCGTTTGCAGTAACCGTTTTCATTTTGAGGTTTCACTCTGTTTTCTCCTATACGGATACATGTATTTGGAACTCTAAATCAAACACGGTTTGTGCTAGCTCTTTGAAACTTGACCCAATAAAGCAGTTTCAAGTTCTAGCTCTATGGTTTGTTTGCTGTTGATGTACCCCTAAGCAGAGACTGGCGAGAATCACTTTCATGGAAAGGGGTTGCCAAGCTTCCAAAAAACTACGAGTTTCCTGAAATCACAGCAAACACTTTTTCACCGAATCTTGATGATACTTTCAGGGAATGATCAGTACACCAATCCCACTTTGCTCACCAAATTTCGTTCTTCTAGGTTAAACCGTTCGTTTGCAGTAACCGTTTTCATTTTGAGGTTTCACTCTCTTTTCTCCTATACGGATACATGTATTTGGAACTCTAAATCAAACACGGTTTGTGCTAGCTCATTGAAACTTGACCCAATAAAGCAGTTTCAAGTTCTATCTCTATGGATTGTTTGCTGTTGATGTAGCCCTAAGAAGAGACTGGCGAGAATCACTTTCATGGAAAGGGGTTGCCAAGCTTCCAAAAAACTAGGAGTTGACTGAAATCTCAGCAAACGCTTTTTCACCCAATCGTCCTCATACTTTCATGGAATGATCAGTACACCAATCCCAATTGGCTCAACAAATTTCGTTCTTCTAGGTAAAACCGTTCGTTTGCAGTAACCGTTTTCATTTTGAGGTTTCACTCTGTATTCTCCTATATGGATACATGTATTTGGAACTCTAAATCAAACACGGTTTGTGCTAGCTCTTTGAAACTTGACCCAATAAAGCAGTTTCATGCTCCATCTCTATGGTTTGTTTGCTGATGATGTAGCCCTAAGCAATGATTGGCGAGAATCACTTTCATGGAATGGGGTTGCCAAGCTTCCAAAAAACGAGTTGCCTGAAATCTCAGCAAACACTTTTTCACCCAATCTTGATGATACTTTCAGGGAATTATCAGTACACCAATCCCACTTGGCTCACCAAATTTCGTTCTTCTTGGTTAAACCGTTCGTTTGAAGTAACCGTTTTCATTTTGAGGTGTCACTCTGTTTTCTCCTATACGGATACATGTATTTGGAACTCTATATCAAACACGGTTTGTGCTAGCTCTTTGAATCTTGACCCAATAAAGCAATTTCAAGTGCTAGCTCGATGGTTTGCTTGCTGTTGATGTAGCCCTAAGCAGAGACTGGCGAGAATCACTTTCATGGAAAGGGGTTGCCAAGCTTCCAAAAAACTACGAATTGCCTGAAATCTCAGCAAACACTTTTTCACCCAATCTTCATGATACTTTCAGGAATGATCAGTACTCCAATCCCACTTGGCTCACCAAATTTCGTTCTTCTAGGTTAAACCGTTCTTTTGCAGTAACCGTTTTCATTTTGAGGTTTCACTCTGTTTTCTCCTATACAAATACATGTATTTGGAACTCTAAATCAAACATGGTTTGTGCTAGCTCTTTGAAACTTGACCCAATAAAGAAGTTTCAAGTTCTATCACTATGGTTTGTTTGCTGTTGATGTAGCCCTAAGTAGAGACTGGCGAGAATCACTTTCATGAAAAGGGGTTGCCAAGCTTCCAAAAAACTACGAGTTGCCTGAAATCTCAGCAAACGCTTTTTCACCCAATCGTCCTGATACTTTCAGGGAATGATCAGTACACCAATCCCACTTGGCTCACCAAATTTCGTTCTTCTAGGTTAAACCGTTCGTTTGCAGTAACCGTTTCCATTTTGAGGTTTCACTCTGTTTTCTACTATACATGTATTTGGATCTCTAAATCAAACACGGTTTGTGCTAGCTCTTTGAAACTTGACCCAATAGAGCAGTTTCAAGTTCTATCTTTATGGTTTGTTAGCTGTTGATATAGCCCATGCAGAGACTGGCGAGAATCACTTTCATGGAAAGGGGTTGCCAAGCTTCCAAAAAACTACGAGTTGTCTGAAATCTCAGCAAACATTTTTTCACCCAATCTTGATGATACTTTCAGGGAATGATCAGTACAACAATTCCACTTGGCTCACCAAATTTGGTTCTTCAAGGTTAAACCGTTCGTTTGCAGTAACCGTTTTCATTTTGAGGTTTCACTCTGTTTTCTCCTATACTTATACATGTATTTGGAACTCTAAATCAAACACGGTTTGTGCTAGCTCTTTGAAACTTGACCCAATAAAGCAGTTTCAAGTTCTAGCTCTATGGTTTGTTTGCTGTTGATGTAGCCCTAAGCAGAGATTGGCGAGAATCACTTTCATGGAAAGGGGTTGCCAAGCTTCCAAAAAACTACGAGTTTCCTGAAATCATAGCAAACACTTTTTCACCCAATCTTGATGATACTTTCAGGGAATGATCAGTACACCAATCCCACTTGGCTCACCAAATTTCGTTCTTCTAGGTTAAACCGTTCGTTTGCAGTAACCGTTTTCATTTTGAGGTTTCACTCTGTTTTCTTCTATACGGATACATGTATTTGGAACTCTAAGTCAAACACGGTTTGGGCTAGCTCTTTGAAACTTGACCCAATAAAGCAGATTCAAGTTCTATCTCTATGGTTTGTTTGCTGTTGATGTAGCCCTAAGCAGAGACTGGCGAGAATCACTTTCATGGAAAGGGGTTGCCAAGCTTCCAAAAACTACGAGTTGCCTAAAATCTCAGCAAAGGCTTTTTCACCCAATCTTGATGATACTTTCTGGGAATGATAAGTACACCAATTTCACTTGGCTCACAAAATTTCTTTCTTCTAGGTTAAACCGTTCGTTTGCAGTAACCGTTTGCATTTTGAGGTTTCACTCTGTTTTCTCATATACGGATACATGTATTTGGAACTCTAAATAAAACACGGTTTGTGCTAGCTCTTTGAATCTTGACCCGATAACGCAGTTTCAAGTTCTATCTCTATCGTTTGTTTGCTGTTGATGTAGCCCTAAGCAGAGACTGGCGAGAATAACTTTCATCTAAAGGGGTTGCCAAGCTTCCAAAAAACTACGAGTTGCCTGAAATCTCAGCAAACATTTTTTCACCCAATCTTGATGATACGATCAGGGAATGATCAGTACACCAATCCGACTTGCCTCACCAAATTTCGTTCTGCTAGGTTAAACCGTTCGTTTGCAGTAACCCTTTTCATTTTGAGGTTTCACTCTGTTTTCTCCTATACGGATACATGTATTTGGAACTCTGTATCAAACACGGTTTGTGCTAGCTCTTTGAAACTTGACCCAATAAAGCAGTTTCAAGTTCTATCTCTATGGTTTGTTTGCTGTTGATGTAGCCCTAAACAGAGACTGGCGAGAATCACTTTCATGGAAAGGGGTTGCCAAGCTTCCAAAAAACTACGAGTTGCCTGCAATCTCAGCAAACGCTTTTTCACCCAATCGTCCTCATACTTTCATGGAATGATCAGTACACCAATCCCACTTGGCTCACCAAATTTCGTTCTTCTAGGTTAAACCGTTCGTTTGCAGTAACCGTTTTTATTTTGAGGTTTCACTCTGTATTCTCCTATACGGATACATGTATTTGGAACTCTAAATCAAACACGGTTTGTGCTAGCTCTTTGAAACTTGACCCAATAAAGCAGTTTCATGTTCCATCTCTATGGTTTGTTTGCTGTTGATGTAGCCCTAAGCAGAGACTGGCGAGAATCACTTTCATGGAAAGGGGTTGCCAAGCTTCCAAAAAACTACGAGTTGCCTGAAATCTCAGCAAACACTTTTTCACCCAATCTTGATGATACTTTCAGGGAATGATGAGTACACCAATCCCACTTGGCTCACCAAATTTCGTTCTTCTAGGTTAAACCGTTCGTTTGCAGTAACCTTTTTTATTTTGAGGTTTCACTCTGTATTCTCCTATACGGATACATGTATTTGGAACTATAAATCAAACACGGTTTGTGCTAGCTCTTTGAAACTTGACCCAGTAAAGCAGTTTTAAGTTCTAGCTCTATGGTTTGTTTGCTGTTGATGTAGCCCTAAGCAGAGATTGGTGAGAATCACTTTCATGGAAAGGGGTTAGCATGCTTCCAAAAAAATACGAGTTGCCTGAAATCTCAGCAAACACTTTTTCACCCAATCTTGATGATACTTTCAGGGAATGATCAGTACAACAATCACACTTGGCTCACCAAATTTCGTTCTTCTAGCTTAAACCGTTCGTTTGCAGTAACCGTTTCATTTTGAGGTTTCACTCTGTTTTCTCCTATAGGGATACATGTATTTGGAACTCTATATCAAACACGGTTTGTGCTAGCTCTTTGAAACTTGACCCAATAAAGCAGTTTCAAGTTCTAGCTCTATGGTTTGTTTGCTGTTTATGTAGCCCTCAGCAGAGACTGGCGAGAATCACTTTCATGGAAAGGGGTTGCCAAGCTTCCAAATACTACTAGTTGCCTGAAATCACAGCAAACACTTTTTCACCCAATCTTGATGATACTTTCAGGGAATGATCAGTACACCAATCCCACTTGGCTCATTAAATTTCGTTCTTCTAGGTTAAACCGTTCGTTTGCAGTAACCGTTTTCATTTTGAGGTTTCACTCTGTTTTATCCTATAAGGATACATGTATTTGGAACTCTATATCAAACAAGGTTTGTGCTAGCTTTTTGAAACTTGACCCAATAAAGCAGTCTCAAGTTCTAGCTCTATGGTTTGTTTGCTGTTGATGTAGCCCTAAGCAGTGATTGGCGAGAATTACTTTCATGGAAAGGGGTTGCCAAGCTTCTAAAAAACTATGAGTTGCCTGTAATCTAAGCAAACACTTTTTCACCCAATCGTGATGATACTTTCAGCGAATGATCACTACACCAATTCCACTTGGCTCACCAAATTTCGTTCTTCTAGGTTAAACCGTTCGTTTTCAGTAACCGTTTTCATTTTGAGGTTTCACTCTGTTTTCTCCTATATGGATACATGTATTTGGAACTCTAAATCAAACACGGTTTGTGCTAGTTCTTTGAAACTTGACCCAATAAAGCAGTTTAATGTTCTAGCTCTATGGTTTGTTTGCTGTTGATGTAGCCCTAAGCAGAGACTGGCGAGAATCACTTTCATGGAAAGGGGTTGCCAAGCTTCCAAAAAGCTAGGAGTTGACTGAAATCTCAGCAAACGCTTTTTCACCCAATCGTCCTGATACTTTCATGGAATGATCAGTACACCAATCCCACTTGGCTCACTAAATTTCGTTCTTCTAGGTTAAACCGTTCGTTTGCAGTAACCGTTTTCATTTTGAGGTTTCACTCTGTATTCTCCTATACGGATACATGTATTTGGAACTCTAAATCAAACACGGTTTGTGCTAGCTCTTTGAAACTTGACGCAATAAAGCACTTTCATGTTCAATCTGTATGGTTTGTTTGCTGTTGATGTAGCCCTAAGCAGAGACTGGCGAGAATCACTTTCATGGAAAGGGGTTGCCAAGCTTCCAAAAAACTACGAGTTGCCTGAAAAAACAGCAAACACTTTTTAACCCAATCTTAATGATTCTTTCAGGGAATGATCAATACACCAATCCCACTTGGCTCACCAAATTTCGTTCTACTAGGTTAAACCGTTCGATTGCAGTAACCGTTTTCATTTTGAGGTTTCACTCTGTTTTCACCTATATGGATACATGTATTTGGAACTCTGTATAAAACACGGTTTGTGCTAGCTCTTTGAACCCTGACCCAATAAAGCAGTTTCAAGTTCTATCTCTATGGTTTGTTTGCTGTTGATGTAGCCCTAAGCAGAGACTGGCGAGAATCACGTTCATGGAAAGGGGTTGCCAAGCTTCCAAAAAACTACGAGTTGACTAAAATCTCAGCAAACGCTTTTTCACCCAATCTTGATGATACTTTCTGGGAATGATCAGTACACCAATTTCACTTGGCTCACCAAATTTCGTTCTTCTAGCTTAAACCGTTCGTTTGCAGTAACCGTTTGCATTTTGAGGTTCACTCTGTTTTCTCCTATAGGGATACATGTATTTGGAACTCTAAATCAAACACGGTTTGTGCTAGCTCTTTGAAACTTGACCCAATAAAGCAGTTTCAAGTTCTAGCTCTATGGTTTGTTTGCTGTTGATGTAGCCCTAAGCAGAGACTGGCGAGAATCACTTTCATGGAAAGGGGTTGCCAAGCTTCCAAAAAACTTCGAGTTGCCTGAAATCTCAGCAAACGCTTTTTCACCCAATCGTCTTGATACTTTCATGGAATGATAAGTACACCAATCCCACTTGGCTCACCAAATTTCGTTCTTCTAGGTTAAACCGTTCGTTTGCAGTAACCATTTTAATTTAGAGGTTTCACTCTGTTTTCTCCTATACGGATACATGTATTTGGAACTCTAAATCAAACACGGTTTGTGCTAGCTCTTTGAAACTTGACCCAATAAAGCAGTTTCAAGTTCTATCTCTATGGTTTGTTTGCTGCTTATGTCCCTAAGCAGAGACTGGGCAGAATCAGTTACATGGAAAGGGGTTGCCAATCTTGAAAAAAATACGAGTTTCCTGAAATCTCAGCAAACACTTTTTCACCCAATCTTGATGATACTTTCATGAAATGATCAGTACACCAATCCCACTTGGCTCACCAAATTTCGTTCTTCTAGGTTAAACCGTTCGTTTGCAGTAACCATTTTAATTTAGAGGTTTCACTCTGTTTTCTCCTATACGGATACATGTATTTGGAACTCTAAATCAAACACGGTTTGTGCTAGCTCTTTGAAACTTGACCCAACAAAGCAGTTTCAAGTTCTATCTCTATGGTTTGTTTGATGTTGATGTAGCCCTAAGCCGAGACTGGTGAGAATCACTTACATGGAAACGGGTTGCCAAGGTTCCAAAAAACTACGAGTTGCCTGAAATCTCAGCAAACCCTTTTTAACCCAATCTTGATGATACTTTCAGGGAATGATCAGGACACCAATCCCACTTGGCTCACCAAATTACGTTCTTCTAGGTTAAACGGTTCGTTAGCAGTAACCGTTTTCATCTTGAGGTTTCACTCTGTTTTCTCCTATACGGATACATGTATTTGGAACTCTAAATCAAACACGGTTTGTGCTAGCTCTTTGAAACTTGACCCAATAAAGCAGTTTCAAGTTCTATCTCTATGGTTTGTTTGCTGCTTATGTAGCCCTAAGCAGAGGACTTGGCAGTATCACGTTCATGGAAAGGGGTTGCCAAGCTTCCAAAAAACTACGAGTTGCCTGAAATTTCAGCAAACACTTTTTTCACCCAATCTTGATGATACTTTCATGAAATGATCAGTACACCAATCCCACTTGGCTCACCAAATTTCGTTCTTCTAGGTTAAACCGTTCGTTTGCAGTAACTGTTTTCATCTTGAGGTTTCACTCTGTTTTCTCCTATACGGATACATGTATTTGGAACTCTAAATCAAACACGGTTTGTGCTAGCTCTTTGAAACTTGACGCAATAAAGCAGTTTCAAGTTCTATCTCTATGGTTTGTTTGCTGTTGATGTAGCCCTAAGCAGAGACTGGCGAGAATCACTTTCATGGAAAGGGGTTGCCAAACTTCCAAAAATCTTCGAGTAGCCTGAAATCTCAGCAAACGCTTTTTCACCCAATCTTGATGATACTTTCTGGGAATGATCAGTACACCAACCCCACTTGGCTCACCAAATTTCGTTCTTCTAGGTTAAACCGTTCCTTTGCAGTAACCGTTTGCATTTTGAGGTTTCACTCTGTGTTTTCCTATACGGATACATGTATTTGGAACTCTAAATCAAACACGGTTTTTGCTAGCTCTTTGAAACTTGACCCAATAAAGCAGTTTAAAGTTCTATCTCTATGGTTTGTTTGCTGCTGATTTAGCACTAAGCAGAGACTGGCCAGAATCACTTTCATGGAAAGGGGTTGCCAAGTTTCCAAAAAACTACGAGTTGCATGAAATCTCAGCAAACACTTTTTCGCCCAATCTTAATGATTCTTTCAGGGAATGATCAGTACACCAATCCAACATGGCTCACCAAATTTCGTTCTTCTAGTTTAAACCGTTCCTTTGCAGTAACCGTTTTCATCTTGAGGTTTCACTGTGTTTTCTCTTATACGGATACATGTATTTGGAACTTAAATCAAACACGGTTTGTGCTAGCTCTTTGAAACTTGACCCAATAAAGCAGTTTCAAGTTCTATCTCTATGGTTTGTTTGCTGTTGATGTAGCACTAAGCAGAGACTGGCGAGAATCACTTTCATGGAAAGGGGTTGCCAAGCTTCCAAAAAACTAGGAGTTGACTGAAATCTCAGAAAACGCTTTTCACCCAATCGTCCTCATACTTTCATGGAATGATCAGTACACCAATCCCACTTGGCTCACTAAATTTCGTTCTTCTAGGTTAAACCGTTCGTTTGCAGTAACCGTTTTCATTTTGAGGTTTCACTCTGTATTCTCCTATACGGATACATGTATTTGGAACTCTAAATCAAACACGGTTTGTGCTAGCTCTTTGAAACTTGACCCAATAAAGCAGTTTCATGTTCCATCTCTATGGTTTGTTTGCTGTTGATGTAGCCCTAAGCAGAGACTGGCGAGAATCACTGTCATGGAAAGGGGTTGCCAAGTTTCCAAAAAACTACGAGTTGCCTGAAATCTCAGCAAACACTTTTTCACCCAATCTTGATGATACTTTCAGGGAATGATCAGTACACCAATCCCACTTGGCTCACCAAATTTCGTTCTTCTAGGTTAAACCGTTCGTTTGCAGTAACCGTTTTCATTTTGATGTTTAACTCTGTTTTGTCCTATACGGATACATGTATTTGGAACTCTAAATCAAACACGGTTTGTGCTAGCTCTTTGAAACTTGACCCAATAAAGCAGTTTCAAGTTCTATCTCTATGGTTTGTTTGCTGTTGATGTAGCCCTAAGCAGAGACAGGCGAGAATCACTTTCATGGAAAGGGGTTGACAAGCTTCCAAAAAACTACGAGTTGCCTGAAATCTCAGCAACCACTTTTTCACCCAATTTTGATGATACTTTCAGGGAATGATCAGTACAAAAATCCCACTTGGCTCACCAAATTTCGTTTTTCTAGGTTAAACCGTTCGTTTGCAGTAACGTTTTCATTTTGAGGTTTCACTCTGCTTTCTCCTATACGGATACATGTATTTGGAACTCTAAATCGAACACGGTTTGTGCTAGCTCTTTGAAACTTGACCCAATAAAGCAGTTTCAAGTTCTAGCTTTATGGTTTGTTTGCTGTTGATGTAGCCCTAAGCAGAGACTGGCGAGAATTACTTTAATGGAAAGGGGTTGCCAAGCTTCCAAAAAACTACGAATTGCCTTAAATTTCAGCAAACGCTTTTTCACCCAATCTTGATGATACTTTCTGGGAATGCTCAGTACACCAATTTCACTTGGCTCACCAAATTTCGTTTTTCTAGGTTAAACTGTTCGTTTGCAGTAACCGTTTGCATTTTGAGGTTTCACTCTGTTTTCTCGTATACGGATACATGTATTTGGAACTCTAAATCAAACACGGTTTGTGCTAGCTCTTTGAAACTTGACCCAATAAAGCAGTTTCAAGTTCTATCTCTATGGTTTGTTTGCTGCTGATTTAGCACTAAGCAGAGACTGGCCAGAATCACTTTCATGGAAAGGGGTTGCCAAGTTTCCAAAAAACTACGAGTTGCATGAAATCTCAGCAAACACTTTTTCACCCAATCTTGATGATACTTTCAGGGAATGATCAGTACACCAATCCCACTTGGCTCACCAAATTTCGATCTTCTAGGTTAAACCGTTCGTTTGCAGTAACTGTTTTCATTTTGAGGTTTCACTCTGTTTTCTCCTATACGAATACATGTATTTGGAACTCTAAATCAAACACGGATGTGCTAGCTCTTTGAAACTTCACCCAATAAAACAGTTTCAAGTTCTAGCTCTATGGTTTGTTTGCTGTTGATGTAGCCTAAGCAGAGACTGGCGAGAATCACTTTCATGGAAAGAAGTTGCCAAGCTTCCAAAAACTACGAGTTGTCTGAAATCTCAGCAAACACTTTTTCGCCCAATCTTAATGATTCTTTCAGGGAATGATCAGTACACCAATCCAACATGGCTCACCAAATTTCGTTCTTCTAGGTTAAACCGTTCCTTTGCAGTAACCGTTTTCATCTTGAGGTATCACTCTGTTTTCTCTTATACGGATACATGTATTTGGAACTCTAAATCAAACACGGTTTGTGCTAGCTCTTTGAAACTTGACCTAATAAAGCAGTTTCAAGTTCTATCTCTATGGTTTTTTTGCTGTTGATGTTGCCCTAAGCAGAGACAGGCGAGAATCACTTTCATGGAAAGGGGTTGACAAGCTTCCAAAAAACTACGAGTTTCCTGAAATCTCAGCAACCACTTTTTCACCCAATCTTGATGATACTTTCAGGGAATGATCAGTACACCAAGCCCACTTGGCTCACCAAATTTCGTTCTTCTAGGTTAAACCGTTCGTTTGCAGTAACCGTTTTCATTTTGAGGTTTCACTCTGCTTTCTCCTATACGGATACATGTATTTGGAAATCTAAATCAAACACGGTTTGTGCTAGGTCTTTGAAACTTGACCCAATAATGCAGTTTCAAGTTCTATCTCTATGGTTTGTTTGCTGTTGATGTAGCCCTAAGCAGAGACTGGCGAGAATCACTTTCATGGAAAGGGGTTGCCAAGCTTCCAAAAAACTAGGAGTTGACTGAAATCTCAGCAAACGCTTTTTCACCAAATCGTCCTCCATACTTTCATGGAATGATCAGTACACCAATCCCACTTGGCTCACTAAATTTCGTTCTTCTAGGTTAAACCGTTCGTTTGCAGTAACCGTTTTCATTTTGAGGTTTCACTCTGTTTTCTCCTATACGGATACATGTATTTGGAACTCTAAAACAAACACGGTTTGTGCTAGCTTTTTGAAACTTGACCCAATAAAGCAGTTTCATGTTCCATCTCTGTGGTTTGTTTGCTGTTGAATGTAGCCCTAAGCAGAGACTGGCGAGAATCACTTTAATGGAAAGGGGTTGCCAAGCTTCCAAAAAACTACGAGTTGCCTGAAATCTCAGCAAACACTTTTTCACCCAATCTTGATGATACTTTCAGGGAATGATCAGTACACCAATACCACTTGGCTCACCAAATTTCGTTCTTCTAGGTTAAACCGTTCGTTTGCAGTAACCGTTTTCATTTTGAGGTTTCACTCTGTTTTCTCCTATACGGATACATGTATTTGGAACTCTAACTCAAAAACGGTTTGTGCTAGCTCTTTGAAACTTGACCCAATAAAGCAGTTTCAAGTTCTATCTCTATGGTTTGTTTGCTGTTGATGTAGCCCTAAGCAGAGACTGGCGAGAATCACTTTCTTGGAAAGGGGTTGCCAAGCTTTCAAAAAACTACGAGTTGCCTGAAAAAACAGCAAACACTTTTTAACCCAATCTTAATGATTCTTTCAGAAAATGATCAATACACCAATCCCACTTGGCTCACCAAATTTCGTTCTACTAGGTTAAACCGTTCGATTGCAGTAACCGTTTTCATTTTGAGGTTTCACTCTGTTTTCTCCTATATGGATACATGTATTTGTAACTCTGTATAAAACACGGTTTGTGCTAGCTCTTTGAACCCTGACCCAATCAAGCAGTTTCAAGTTCTATCTCTATGGTTTGTTTGCTGTTGATGTAGCCCTAAGCAGAGACTGGCGAGAATCACTTTCATGGAAAGGGGTTGACAAGCTTCCAAAAAACTACGAGTTGCCTAAAATCTCAGCAAACGCTTTTTCACCCAATCTTGATGATACTTTCTGGGAATAATCAGTACACCAATCCCACTTGGCTCACCAAATTTCGTTCTTCTAGGTTAAACCGTTCGTTTGCTGTAACCGTTTGCATTTTGAGGTTTCACTCTGTTTTCCCATATACGGATACATGTTTTTGGAACTCTAAATCAAACACGGTTTGTGCTAGCTCTTTGAAACATGACCCAATAAAGCAGTTTCAAAGTTCTATCTCTATGGTTTGTTTGCTGTTGATGAAGCCCTAAGCAGAGACTGGTGAGAATCACTTACATGGAAACGGGTTGCCAAGCTTACAAAAAACTACGAGTTGCCTGAAATCTCAGCAAACCCTTTTTCACCCAATCTTGATGATACTTTCAGGGATGATCAGTACACCAAGCCCACTTGGCTCACCAAATTTCGTTCTTCTAGGTTAAACCGTTCGTTTGCAGTAACCGTTTTCATTTTGAGGTTTCACTCTGCTTTCTCCTATACGGATACATGTATTTGGAACTCTAAATCAAACACGGTTTGTGCTAGCTCTTTGAAACTTGACCCAATAATGCAGTTTCAAGTTCTAGCTCTATGGTTTGTTTCCTGTTGATGTAGCCCTAAGCAGAGACTGGCGAGAATCACTTTCATAGAAAGGGGGTGAAGCTTTCAAAAAACTACGAGTTGCCTGAAAAAACAGCAAACACTTTTTAACCCAATCTTAATGATTCTTTCAGAAAATGATCAATACACCAATCCCACTTGGCTCACCAAATTTCGTTCTACTAGGTTAAACCGTTCGATTGCAGTAACCGTTTTCATTTTGAGGTTTCACTCTGTTTTCTCCTATATGGATACATGTATTTGTAACTCTGTATAAAACACGGTTTGTGCTAGCTCTTTGAACCCTGACCCAATCAAGCAGTTTCAAGTTCTATCTCTATGGTTTGTTTGCTGTTGATGTAGCCCTAAGCAGAGACTGGCGAGAATCACTTTCATGGAAAGGGGTTGACAAGCTTCCAAAAAACTACGAGTTGCCTAAAATCTCAGCAAACGCTTTTTCACCCAATCTTGATGATACTTTCTGGGAATAATCAGTACACCAATCCCACTTGGCTCACCAAATTTCGTTCTTCTAGGTTAAACCGTTCGTTTGCTGTAACCGTTTGCATTTTGAGGTTTCACTCTGTTTTCCCATATACGGATACATGTTTTTGGAACTCTAAATCAAACACGGTTTGTGCTAGCTCTTTGAAACATGACCCAATAAAGCAGTTTCAAGTTCTATCTCTACGGTTTGTTTGCTGTTGATGAAGCCCTAAGCAGAGACTGGTGAGAATCACTTACATGGAAACGGGTTGCCAAGCTTACAAAAAACTACGAGTTGCCTGAAATCTCAGCAAACCCTTTTTCACCCAATCTTGATGATACTTTCAGGGAATGATCAGTACACCAAGCCCACTTGGCTCACCAAATTTCGTTCTTCTAGGTTAAACCGTTCGTTTGCAGTAACCGTTTTCATTTTGAGGTTTCACTCTGCTTTCTCCTATACGGATACATGTATTTGGAACTCTAAATCAAACACGGTTTGTGCTAGCTCTTTGAAACTTGACCCAATAATGCAGTTTCAAGTTCTAGCTCTATGGTTTGTTTCCTGTTGATGTAGCCCTAAGCAGAGACTGGCGAGAATCACTTTCATAGAAAGGGGGTGCCAAACTTCCAAAAAACTTCGAGTAGCCTGAAATCTCAGCAAACGCTTTTTCACCCAATCTTGATGATACTTTCTGGGAATGATCAGTACACCAATCCCACTTGGCTCACCAAATTTCGTTCTTCTAGGTTAAACCGTTCGTTTGCAGTAACCGTTTTCATTTTGAGGTTTCACTCTGTTTTCTCCTATAGGGATACATATATTTGGAACTCTTAATCAAACACGGTTTATGCTAGCTCTTTGAAACTTGACCCAATAAAGCAGTTTCAAGTTTAGCACTATGGTTTGCTTTGCTGTTGATTTAGCCCTAAGCAGAGACTGGCCAGAATCACTTTGATGGAAAGGGGTTGCCAAGTTTCCAAAAAACTACGAATTGCCTGAAATCTCAGCAAACACTTTTTCACCCAATCTTGATGATACTTTCAGGGAATGATCAGTACACCAATCCCACTTGGCTCACCAAATTTCGATCTTCTAGGTTAAACCGTTCGTTTGCAGTAACTTTTTTCATTTTGAGGTTTCACTCTGTTTTCTCCTATACGAATACATGTATTTGGAACTCTAAATCAAACACGGTTTGTGCTAGCTCTTTGAAACTTGACCCAATAAAGCAGTTTCAAGTTTTAGCACTATGGTTTGCTTTGCTGTTGATTTAGCCCTATGCAGAGACTGGCGAGAATCTCTTTCATGGAAAGAAGTTGCCAAGCTTCCAAAAAACTACGAGTTGCCTGAAATCTCAGCAAACAATTTTTCGCCCAATCTTAATGATTCTTTCAGGGAATGAACAGTACATCAATCAAACATGGCTCACCAAATTTCGTTCTTCTTGGTTAAACCGTTCGTTTGCAGTAACCGTTTTCATCTTGAGGTTTCACTCTGTTTTCTCTTATACGGATACATGTATTTGGAACTCTAAATAAAACACGGTTTGTGCTAGCTCTTTGAAACTTGACCTAATAAAGCAGTTTCAAGTTCTATCTCTATGATTTTTTTGCTGTTGATGTAGCCCTAAGCAGAGACAGGCGAGAATCACTGTCATGGAAAGGGGTTGCCAAGCTTCCAAAAAACTACGAGTTGCCTGAAATCTCAGCAAACACTTTTTCACCCAATCTTGATGATACTTTCAGGGAATGATCAGTACACCAATCCCACTTGGCTCACCAAATTTCGTTCTTCTAGGTTAAACCGTTCGTTTGCAGTAACCGTTTTCATTTTGATGTTTCACTCTGTTTTGTCCTATACGGATACATGTATTTGGAACTCTAAATCAAACACGGTTTGTGCTAGCTCTTTGAAACTTGACCCAATAAAGCAGTTTCAAGTTCTATCTTTATGATTTGTTTGCTGTTGATGTAGCCCTAAGCAGAAACTGGCGAGAATCACTTTCTTGGAAAGGGGTTGCCAAGCTTTCAAAAAACTACGAGTTGCCTGAAAAAACAGCAAACACTTTTTAAACCAATCTTAATGATTCTTTCAGGGAATGATCAATACACCAATCCCACTTGGCTCACCAAATTTCGTTCTACTAGGTTAAACCGTTCGATTGCAGTAACCGTTTTCATTTTGAGGTTTCACTCTGTTTTCTCCTATACGGATACATGTATTTGGAACTCTGTATAAAACACGGTTTGTGCTAGCTCTTTGAACCCTGACCCAATAAAGCAGTTTCAAGTTCTATCTCTATGGTTTGTTTGCTGTTGATTTAGCCCTAAGCAGAGACTGGCCAGAATCACTTTGATGGAAAGGGGTTGCCAAGTTTCCAAAAAACTACGAATTGCCTGAAATCTCAGCAAACACTTTTTCACCCAATCTTGATGATACTTTCAGGGAATGATCAGTACACCAATCCCACTTGGCTCACCAAATTTCGTTCTTCTAGGTTAAACCGTTCGTTTGCAGTAACTGTTTTTATCTTGAGGTTTCACTCTGTTTTCTCCTATACGGATACATGTATTTGGAACTCTAAATCAAACACGGTTTGTGCTAGCTCTTTGAAACTTGACACAATAAAGCAGTTTCAAGTTCTGTCTCTATGGTTTGTTTGCTGTTGATGTAGCCCTAAGCAGAGACTGGCGAGAATCACTTTCATGGAAAGGGGTTGCCAAGCTTCCCAAAAACTTCGAGTAGCCTGAAATCTCAGCAAACGCTTTTTCACCCAATCTTGATGATACTTTCTGGGAATGATCAGTACACCAATCCCTCATGGCTCACCAAATTTCGTTCTTCTAGGTTAAACCGTTCGTTTGCAGAAATTGTTTGCATTTTGAGGTTTCATCTGTTTTCTCTTATACGGATACATGTATATGGAACTCTAAATCAAACACGGTTTGTGCTAGCTCTTTGAAACTTGACCCAATAAAAGCAGTTTCAAGTTCTATCTCTATGGTTTGTTTGCTGTTGATGTAGCCCTAAGCAGAGACTAGCGAGAATCACTTTTCATGGAAAGGGGTTGACAAGCTTTCAAAAAACTACGAGTTGCCTGAAATCTCAGCAACCACTTTTTCACCAATCTTGATGATACTTTCAGGGAATGATCAGTACACCAATCCCACTTGGCTCACCAAATTTCGTTCTTCTAGGTTAAACCGTTCGTTTGCAGTAACCGTTTTCATTTTGAGGTTTCACTTTCTTTCTCCTATACGGATACATGTATTTGGAACTCTAAATCGAACACGGTTTGTGCTAGCTCTTTGAAACTTGACCCAATAAAGCAGTTTCAAGTTCTAGCTTTATGGTTTGTTTGCTGTTGATGTAGCCCTAAGCAGAGACTGGCGAGAATCACTTTCATGGAAAGGGGTTGACAAACTTCCTAAAAAACTACGAGTTGCCTGAAATCTCAGCAAACGCTTTTTCACCCAATCTTGATGATACTTTCAACGAATGATCAATACACCAATTCCACTTGGCATAACAAATTTGGTTCTTCTAGGTTAAACCGTTCCTTTTAAGAAACCGTTTTCATTTTGAGGTTTCACTCTGTTTTCTCCTATATGGATACATGTATTTGGAACTCTAAGTCAAACACGGTTTGTGCTAGCTCTTTTAAACTTGACCCAATAAAGCAGTTTCAATTCTATCTCTATGGTTTCTTTGCTGTTGATGTAGCCCTATGCAGAGACTGGCGAGAATCACTTTCATGGAAAGGGGTTGCCAAGCTTCCAAAAAACTAGGAGTTGACTGAAATCTCAGCAAACGCTTTTTCACCCAATCGTCCTCATACTTTCATGGAATGATCAATACACCAATCCCACTTGGCTCACCAAAATTTCCGTTTTTCTAGGTTAAACCGTTCGTTTGCAGTAACCGTTTTCATTTTGAGGTTTCACTCTGTATTATCCTATACGGATACATGTATTTGGAACTCTAAAACAAACAAGGTTTGTGCTAGCTCTTTGAAACTTGACCCAATAAAGCAGTTTCATGTTCCATCTCTATGGTTTGTTTGCTGTTGATGTAGCCCTAAGCAGAGACTGGCGAGAATCACTTTCATCGAAAGGGGTTGCCAAGCTTCCAAAAAACTACGAGTTGCCTGAAATCTCAGCAAACGCTTTTTCACCCAATCTTGATGATACTTTCTGGGAATGATCAGTACACCAATCCCACTTGGCTCACCAAATTTCGTTCCTCTAGGTTAAACCGTTGGTTTGCAGTAACCGTTTTCATTTTGAGGTTTCACTCTGTTTTTTCCTATACGGATACATGCATTTGGAACTCTAAATGAAACACGGTTTGTGCTAGCTCTTTGAAAACTTGTCCCAATGAAGCAATTTCAAGTTCTTTCTCTATGGTTTGTTTGCTGTTGATGTAGCCCTAAGCAGAGACTGGCGAGAATCTCTTTCATTGAAAGGGGTTGCCAAGCTTCCAAAAAACTACGAGTTGCCTGATATCTCAGCAAACACATTTTCACTCAATCTTGATGATACTTTCAGAGAATGATCAGTACACCAATCCAACTTTGCTCACAAATTTCGTTATTCTAGGGTTAAACCGTTCGTTTGCAGTAACCGTTTTCATTTTGAGGTTTCACTCTGTTTTCTCCTATACGGATACATGTATTTGGAACTATAAATCAAACACGGTTTGTGCTAGCTCTTTGAAACTTGACCCAATAAAGCAGTTTTCAAGTTCTATCTCTATGTTTTGTTTGCTGTTGATGTAGCCCTAAGAAGAGAGTGGCGAGAATCACTTTCATGGAAAGGGGTTGTCAAGCTTCCAAAAAAATACGAGTTGCCTGAAATCACAGAAAACACTTTTTCACCCAATGTTGATGATACTTTCAGCGAATTATCAGTACACCAGTCCCACGTGGATCACCAAATTTCGTTCTTCTAGGTTAAACCGTTTGTTTGCAGTAACCGTTTTCATTTTGAGGTTTCACTCTGTATTCTCCTATACGGATACATGTATTTGGAACTCTAACTTAAACATGGTTTGTGCTAGCTCTTTGAAACTTGACCCAATAAAGCAGGTTAAAGTTCGATCTCTATGGTTTGTTTGCTGTTGATGTAGCCCTAAGCAGAGACTGTCGAGAATCACTTTCATTGAAAGGGGTTGCCAAGCTTCCAAAAAACTACGAGTTGCCTGAAATCTCAGCAAACACTTTTTCACCCAATCTTGATGATACTTTCAATGAATGATCACTACACCAATCCCACTTGGCTCACCAAATTTCGTTCTTCTAGGTTAAACCGTTCGTTTGCAGTAACCGTTTTCATTTTGAGGTTTCACTCTGTTTTCTCCTATTCAGATACATGTTTTTGGAACTCTAAATTAAACACGGTTTGTGCTAGCTCTTTGAAACTTGACCCAATAAAGCAGTTTCAAGTTCTATATGTATGGTTTGTTTGGTGTTGATGTAGCCCTAAGCAGAGACTGGCGAGAATCACTTTCACGGAAAGGGGTTGCCAAGATTCCAAAAAACTAAGAGTTGCCTGAAATCTCACTAAACACTTTTTCACCCAATGTTGATGATACTTTCAGAGAATGATCAGTATACCAATCCCACTTGGCTAACCAAATTTCGTTCTTCTAGGTTAAACCGTTGGTTTTCAGTAACCGTTTTCATTTTGAGGTTTCACTCTGTTTTTTCCTATACGGATACATGCATTTGGAACTCTAAATCAAACACGGTTTGTGCTAGCTCTTTGAAACTTGACAAAATGAAGCAGTTTCAAGTTCTTTTTCTATGGTTTGTTTGCTGTTGATGTAGCCCTAAGCAGAGACTGGCAAGAATCACTTTCATGGAAAGGGGTTGCCAAGCTTCCAAAAAACTACGAGTTGCCTGAAATCTCAGCAAACACTTTTTCACCCAATCTTGATGATACTTTCAGGGAATGATCAGTACACCAATCCTACTTGGCTCACCAAATTTCGTTCTTCTAGGATAAACCGTTGGTTTACAGTAACCGTTTACATTTTGAGGTTTCACTCTGTTTTCTCTTATACGGATACATGTATTTGGAACTCTAAATCAAACACGGTTTGTGCTAGCTCTTTGAAACTTGACCCAATACACAGTTTCAAGTTCTGTCTATATGGTTTGTTTGCTGTTGATGGAGCCCTACGCAGAGACTGGCGAGAATCACTTTCATGGAAAGGGGTTGCCAAGCTTCCAAAAAACTACGAGTTGCCTGAAATCTCAGAAAACACTTTTTCACCCAATCTTGATGATACTTTAAGGGAATGATCAGAACACCAATCCCACTTGGCTCACCAAATTTCGTTCTTCTAGGTTAAACCGTTCTTTTGCAGTAACCGTTTTCATTTTGAGGTTTCACTCTGTTTTCTCCTTTACGGATACATGTATTTATAACTCTCAATCAAACACGGTTTGTGCTAGCTCTTTGAAACTTTACCCAATAAAGCAGTTTCAAGTTCTATCTCTATGGTTTGTTTGCTGTTGATGTAGCCTTAAGCAGAGACTGTCGAGAATCACATTCATGGAAAGGGGTTGCCAAGCTTCCAAAAAACTACGAGTTGCCTGAAATCTCAGCAAACAATTTTTCACCCAATCTTGATGATACTTTCAGGGAATGATCAGTACACCAATCCCACTTCGTTGAACAAATTTCGTTCTTCTAGGTTATACCGTTTGTTTGCAGTAATCGTTTTCATTTTGAGGTTTCACTCTGTTTTCTCCTATATGGTTACATGTATTTGGAACTCTAAATCAAACACGGTTTGTGCTAGCTTTTTGAAACTTGACCCAATAAAGCAGTTTCAACTTCTAGCTCTATGGTTTGTTTGCTGTTGATGTGGCCCTAAGCAGAGACTGGCGAGAATCACTTACATGGAAAGGGGTTGCCAAGCTTCCAAAAAACTACGAGTTGCCTGAAATCTCAGCAAACACTTTTTGACCAATCTTAATGATTCTTTCAGGGAATGATCAGTACACCAATCCCACTTGGCTCACCAAATTTCGTTCTACTAGGTTAAACCGTTTGTTTGCAGTAACCGTTTTCATCTTGAGGTTTCACTCTGTTTTCTCCTATACGGATACATGTATTTGGAACTCTAAATCAAACACGGTTTGTGCTAGCTCTTTGAAACTTGACCCAATAAAGCAGTTTCAAGTTCTATCTCTATGGTTTGTTTCCTGTTGATGTAGCCCTAAGCAGAGACTTGCGAGAATCACTTTCATGGAAAGGGGTTGCCAAGCTTCCAAAAAACTATGAGTTTCCTGACATCTCAGCAAACATTTTTTAACCCAATCTTGATGTTACTTTGAGGGAATGATCAGTACACCAATCCCACTTGGCTCACCAAATTTCGTTCTTCTAGGTTAAACCATTCGTTTGCAGTAACCGTTTTCATCTTGAGGTTTAACTCTGTTTTCTCGTATACGGATACATGTATTTGGAACTCTAAATCAAACACGGTTTGTGCTAGCTCTTTGTTTGGAACTCTAAATCAAACACGGTTTGTGCTAGCTCTTTGAAAATTGACCCAATAAAGCAGTTTCAAGTTCTATCTCTATGGTTTGTTTGCTGTTGATGTAGCCCTAAGCAGAGACTGGCGAGAATCACTTTCATGGAAAGAGGTGGCCAAGCTTCCAAACTCAATCTTGATGATACTTTCAGGGAATGATCAGTACACCAATCCCACTTGGCTCACCAAATTTCGTTCTTGTAGCTTAAACCGTTCTTTTGCAGTAACCGTTTTTATTTGAGGTTTCACTCTGTTTTCTCCTATACGGATACATGTATTTGGAACTCTCAATCAAACACGGTTTGTGCTAGCTCTTTGAAAGTTGACCCAATAAAGCAGTCTCAAGTTCTATCTCTATGGTTTGTTTGCTGTTGATGTAGCCTTAAGCAGAGACTGTCGAGAATCACGTTCATGGAAAGGGGTTGCCAAGCGTCCAAAAAACTACAAGTTGCCTGAAATCTCAGCAAACACTTTTTCACTCAAACTTGATGATACATTCAGGGAATGATCAGTACACCAATCCCACTTGGCTCACCAAATTTCGTTCTTGTAGGTTAAACCGTTCGTTTGCAGTAACCGTTTTCATTTTGAGGTTTCACTCTGTTTTCTCCTATACGGATACATGTATTCGGAACTCTAAATCAAACACGGTTTGTGCTAGCTCTTTGAAACTTGACCCAATAAAGCAGTTTCAAGTTCTATCTCTATGGTTTTTTTTGCTGTTGATGTAGCCCTAAGCAGAGAATTGCGAGAATCACTTTCATGGAAAGGGGTTGCCAAGCTTCCAGAAAATTATGAGTTGCCTGAAATCTCAGCAAACACTTTTTCACCGAATCGTCATGATACTTTCAAAGAATGATAAGTACACCAATCCCACTGGGCTCACCAAATTTCGTTCTTCTAGGTTAAACTGTTCGTTTGCAGTAACCGTTTTCATTTTGAGGTTTCACTCTGTTATCTCCTATATGGATACATGTATTTGGAACTCTCAATCAAACACGGTTTGTGCTAGCTCTTTGAAACTTGACCCAATAAAGCAGTCTCATGTTCTATCTCTATGGTTTGTTTGCTGTTGATGTCGCCGTAAACAGAGACTGGCGAGAATCACTTTCATGGAAAGGTTGCCAAGCTTCCAATAAACTACGATTTGCCTGAAATCTCAGCAAACACTTTTTCACCCAATCTTGATGATACTTTCAGGGAATGATCAGTACACCAATCCCACGTGGCTCACCAAATTTCGTTCTTCTAGGTTAGACCGTTCGTTTGCAGTAACCGTTTTCATTTTGAGGTTTCACTCTGTTTTCTCCTATACGGATACATGTATTTGGAACTCTAAATCAAACACGGTTTGTGCTAGCACTTTGAAACTTGACCCAATAAAGCAGTTTCAAGTTCTATCTCTAGGGTTTCTTTGCTGTTGATGTAGCCCTAAGCAGAAACTGGCGAGAATCACTTTCACGGAAAGGGGTTGCCAAGCTTCCAAAAAACTACAAGTTGCCTGAAATCTCAGCAAACACTTTTTCACCCAATCTTGATGATACTTTCAGGGAATGATCAGTACACCAATCCCACTTGGCTCACCAAATTTCGTTCTTCTAGGTTAAACCGTTCGTTTGCAGGAACCGTTTTCATTTTGAGGTTTCACTCTGTTTTCTCCTATAAAAATACATGTATTTGGAACTCTAAATCAAACACGGTTTGTGCTAGCTTTTTGAAACTTTACCCAATAAAGCAGTTTCTAGTTCTATCTCTATGGTTTGTTTGCTATTGATGTAGCCCTAAGCAGAGACTGGAGAAAATAACTTTCATGGAAAGGGGTTGCCAAGCTTCCAAAAAACTACGAGTTGCCTGAAATCTCAGCAAACACTTTTTCACCCAATCTTGATGATACTTTCAGGGAATGATCAGTACACCAATCCCACTTGGCTCACCAAATTTCGTTTTTCTAGGTTAAACCGTTCGTTTGCAGTAACCGTTTACATTTTGAGGTTTCACCCTGTTTTCTCCTATATGGATACATGTATTTGGAACTCTCAATCAAACACGGTTTGTGCTAGCTCTTTGAAACTTGACCCAATAAAGCAGTTTCAATTTCTATCTCTATGGTTTGTCTGCTGTTGATGTAGCCCTAAGCAGAGACTGGCGAAAATCACTTTCACGGAAAGGGGTTGCCAAGCTTCCAAAAAACTACAATTTGCCTGAAATCTCAGCAAACACTTTTACACCCAATCTTGAAGATACTTTCAGGAAATGATCAGTCCACCAATCCCACTTGAATCACCAAATTTCGTTCTTCTAGGTTAAACCGTTCGTTGCAGTAACCGTTTTCATTTTGAGGTTTCACTCTGTTTTGTCCTATACGGATACATGTATTTGGAACTCTAAATCAAACACGGTTTGTGCTAGGTCTTTGAAACTTGACCCAATTAAGAAGTTTCAAGTTCTGTCTCTATGGTTTGTTTGCTGTTGATGTAGCCCTAAGCAGAGACTGGCGAGAATCACTTTCATGGAAAGGGGTTGCCAAGCTTCCAAAAAAGTACGAGTTGCCTGAAATCTCAGCAAACACTTTTTCACCCAATCTTGATGATACTTTCAGGGAATAAACAGTACACCAATCCCACTTGGCTCAATAAATTTCATTCTTCTAGGTTAAACCGTTCGTTTGCAGTAACCATTTTCATTTTGAGGTTTCACTCTGTTTTCTCCTATATGGATACATGTATTTGGAACTATAAATCAAACACGGTTTGTGCTAGCTCTTTGAAACTTGACCCAATAAAGAAGTTTCAAGTTCTGTGTCTATGGTTGGTTTTCTGTTGATGTAGCCCTACGCAGAGACTGTAGAGAATCACTTTCATGGAAAGGGGTTGCCAAGCTTCCAAAAAACTATGAGTTGCCTGAAATCTCAGCAAACACTTTTTCACCCAATCTTGATAATACTTTCAGGGAATGATCAATACACCAATCCCACTTGGCTCACCAAATTTCGTTCTTCTATGTTAAACCGTTCGTTTGCAGTAACCGTTTTCATTTTGAAGTTTCACTCTCTTTTCTCCTATAAGGATACATGTAATTGGAACTCTAAATCAAACACGGTTTGTGCTAGCTCTTTGAAACTTGACCCAATAAAGCAGTTTAAGTTCTGTCTCTATGGTTTGTTTGCTGTTGATGTAGCCCTAAGCAGAGACTGGTGAGAATCACTTTCATGGAAAGGGGTTGCCAAGCTTCCAAAAAACTACGAGTTGCCTGAAATCTCAGCAAACCCTTTTTCACTCAAACTTGATGATACTTTCAGGGAATGATCAGTACACCAATCCCACTTGGCTCACCAAATTTCGTTCTTGTAGGTTAAACCGTTCGTTTGCAGTAACCGTTTTCATTTTGAGGTTTCACTCTGTTTTCTCCTATACGGATACATGTATTCGGAACTCTAAATCAAACACGGTTTGTGCTAGCTCTTTGAAACTTGACCCAATAAAGCAGTTTCAAGTTCTATCTCTATGGTTTTTTTTGCTGTTGATGTAGCCCTAAGCAGAGAATGGCGAGAATCACTTTCATGGAAAGGGGTTGCCAAGCTTCCAGAAAATTATGAGTTGCCTGAAATCTCAGCAAACACTTTTTCACCGAATCGTCATGATACTTTCAAAGAATGATAAGTACACCAATCCCACTGGGCTCACCAAATTTCGTTCTTCTAGGTTAAACTGTTCGTTTGCAGTAACCGTTTTCATTTTGAGGTTTCACTCTGTTATCTCCTATATGGATACATGTATTTGGAACTCTCAATCAAACACGGTTTGTGCTAGCTCTTTGAAACTTGACCCAATAAAGCAGTCTCATGTTCTATCTCTATGGTTTGTTTGCTGTTGATGTCGCCGTAAGCAGAGACTGGCGAGAATCACTTTCATGGAAAGGTTGCCAAGCTTCCAATAAACTACGATTTGCCTGAAATCTCAGCAAACACTTTTTCACCCAATCTTGATGATACTTTCTGGGAATGATCAGTACACCAATCCCACGTGGCTCACCAAATTTCGTTCTTCTAGGTTAGACCGTTCGTTTGCAGTAACCGTTTTCATTTTGAGGTTTCACTCTGTTTTCTCCTATACGGATACATGTATTTGGAACTCTAAATCAAACACGGTTTGTGCTAGCACTTTGAAACTTGACCCAATAAAGCAGTTTCAAGTTCTATCTCTATGGTTTCTTTGCTGTTGATGTAGCCCTAAGCAGAAACTGGCGAGAATCACTTTCACGGAAAGGGGTTGCCAAGCTTCCAAAAAACTACAAGTTGCCTGAAATCTCAGCAAACACTTTTTCACCCAATCTTGATGATACTTTCAGGGAATGATCAGTACACCAATCCCACTTGGCTCACCAAATTTCGTTCTTCTAGGTTAAACCGTTCGTTTGCAGGAACCGTTTTCATTTTGAGGTTTCACTCTGTTTTCTCCTATAAAAATACATGTATTTGGAACTCTAAATCAAACACGGTTTGTGCTAGCTTTTTGAAACTTTACCCAATAAAGCAGTTTCTAGTTCTATCTCTATGGTTTGTTTGCTATTGATGTAGCCCTAAGCAGAGACTGGAGAAAATAACTTTCATGGAAAGGGGTTGCCAAGCTTCCAAAAAACTACGAGTTGCCTGAAATC
>NW_027521491.1:56340-78819 GCF_052094955.1 Ictidomys tridecemlineatus
CCAATCTTGATGATACTTTAAGGAAATGATCAGTACACCAATCCCACTTGGCTCACCAAATTTCGTTCTTCTAGGTTAAACCGTTCGTTTGCAATAACCGTTTTCATTTTGAGGTTTCTCTCTGTTTTCTCCTATAGGGATACATATATTTGGAACTCTTAATCAAACACGGTTTATGCTAGCTCTTTGAAACTTGACCCAATAAAGCAGTTTCAAGTTTTAGCACTATGGTTTGCTTTGCTGTTGATTTAGCCCTAAGCAGAGACTGGCCAGAATCACTTTCATGGAAAGGGGTTGCCAAGTTTCCAAAAAACTACGAATTGCCTGAAATCTCAGCAAACACTTTTTCACCCAATCTTGATGATACTTTCAGGGAATGATCAGTACACCAATCCCACTTGGCTCACCAAATTTCGATCTTCTAGGTTAAACCGTTCGTTTGCAGTAACTTTTTTCATTTTGAGGTTTCACTCTGTTTTCTCCTATACGAATACATGTATTTGGAACTCTAAATCAAACACGGTTTGTGCTAGCTCTTTGAAACTTGACCTAATAAAGCAGTTTCAAGATCTATCTCTATGATTTTTTTGCTGTTGATGTAGCCCTAAGCAGAGACAGGCGAGAATCACTTTCATGGAAACGGGTTTCCAAGCTTTCAAAAAACTACGAGTTGCCTGAAATCTCAGCAAACACTTTTTCACCCAATCTAGATGATACTTTCAGGGAATGATCAGTACACCAAGCCCACTTGACTCACCAAATTTCGTTCTTCTAGGTTAAACCGTTCGTTTGCTGTAACCGTTTTCATTTTGAGGTTTCACTCTGCTTTCTCCTATACGGATACATGTATTTGGAACTCTAAATTGAACACGGTTTTTGCTAGCTCTTTGAAACTTGACCCAATAAAGCAGTTTCAAGTTCTATCTCTATGGTTTGTTTGCTGTTGATGTAGCCCTAAACAGAGACTGGCGAGAATCACTTTCATGGAAAGGGGTTGCCAAGCTTCCAAAAAACTAATAGTGGACTGAAATCTCAGCAAACGCTTTTTCACCCAATCGTCCTCATACTTTCATAAAATAATCAGTACACCAATCCCACTTGGCTCACCAAATTTTGATCTTCTAGGTTAAACCGTTCGTTTGCAGTAACCGTTTTAATTTTGAGGTTTCACTCTGCTTTCTCCTATACGGATACATATATTTGGAACTCTAAATCAAACACGGTTTGTGCTAGCTCTTTGAAACTTGACCCAATAAAGCAGTTTCAAGTTGTATTTCTATGGTTTGTTTGCTGTTGATGTAGCCCTAAGCAGAGACTGGCGAGAATCACTTTCATAGAAAGGGGTTGCCAAGCTTCCAAAAAACTACGAGTTGCCAGAAATCTCAGCAAACGCTTTTTCACCCAATCGTCCTGATACTTTCATGGAATGATCCGTACACCAATCCCACTTGGCTCACCAAATTTCGTTCTTCTAGGTTAAACCGTTCGTTTGCAGTAACCGTTTTAATTTAGAGGTTTCACTCTGTTTTCTCCTAAACAAATACACGTATTTGGAACTCTAAATCAAACACGGTTTGTGCTAGCTCTTTGAAACTTGACCCAATAAACCTGTTTCAAGTTCTATCCCTATAATTTGTTTGCTGCTTATGTAGCCCTAAGCAGAGACTGGGCAGAATCACTTTCATGGAAAGGGGTTGCCAAGCTTCCAAAAAAGTACGAGTTGCCTGAAATCTCAGCAAACACTTTTTCACCCAATCTTGATGATACTTTCATGAATGATCAGTACACCAATCTCACTTGGCTCACCAAATTTCGTTCTTCTAGGTTAAACCGTTCGTTTGCAGTAACTGTTTTTATCTTGAGGTTTCACTCAGTTTTCTCCTATAAGGATACATGTATTTGGAACTCTAAATCAAACACGGTTTGTGCTAGCTCTTTGAAACTTGACACAATAAAGCAGTTTCAAGTTCTATCTCTATGGTTTGTTTGCTGTTGATGTAGCCCTAAGCAGAGACTGGCGAGAATCACTTTCATGGAAAGGGGTTGCCAAGCTTCCCAAAAACTTCGAGTAGCCTGAAATCTCAGCAAACGCTTTTTCACCCAATCTTGATGATAATTTCTGGGAATGATCAGTACACCAATCCCACTTGGTTCACCAAATTTCGTTCTTCTAGGTTAAACCGTTCATTTGCAGAAACCGTTTGCATTTTGAGGTTTCATCTGTTTTCTCTTATACGGATACATGTATATGGAACTCTAAATCAAACACGGTTTGTGCTAGCTCTTTGAAACTTGACCCAATAAAGCAGTTTAAAGTTCTATCTCTATGGTTTGTTTGCTGTTGATGTAGCCCTAAGCAGAGACAGGCGAGAATCACTTTCATGGAAAGGGGTTGACAAGCTTTCAAAAAACTACGAGTTGCCTGAAATCTCAGCAACCACATTTTCACACAATCTTGATGATACTTTCAGGGAATGATCAGTACACCAATCTCACTTGGCTCACCAAATTTCGTTCTTCTAGGTTAAACCGTTCGTTTGCAGTAACCGTTTTCATTTTGAGGTTTCACTTTGCTTTCTCCTATACGGATACATGTATTTGGAACTCTAAATCGAACACGGTTTGTGCTAGCTCATTGAAACTTGACCCAATAAAGCAGTTTCAAGTTCTAGCTTTATGGTTTGTTTGCTGTTGATGTAGCCCTAAGCAGAGACTGGCGAGAATCACTTTCATGGAAAGGGGTTGACAAACTTCCTAAAAACTACGAGTTGCCTGAAATCTCAGCAAACGCTTTTTCACCCAATCTTGATGATACTTTCAGCGAATGATCAATACACCAATTCCACTTGGCATAACAAATTTGGTTCTTCTAGGTTAAACCGTTCCTTTTAAGTAACCGTTTTCATTTTGAGGTTTCACTCTGTTTTCTCCTATATGGATACATGTATTTGGAACTCTAAGTCAAACACGGTTTGTGCTAGCTCTTTGAAACTTGACCCAATAAAGCAGTTTCAATTCTATCTCTATGGTTTCTTTGCTGTTGATGTAGCCCTAACCAGAGACTGGCGAGAATCACTTTCATGGAAAGGGGTTGCCAAGCTTCCAAAAAACTAGGAGTTGACTGAAATCTCAGCAAACGCTTTTTCACCCAATCGTCCTCATACTTTCATGGAATGATCAATACACCAATCCCACTTGCCTCACCAAAATTTCGTTTTTCTAGGTTAAACCGTTCGTTTGCAGTAACCGTTTTCATTTTGAGGTTTCACTCTGTATTATCCTATACGGATACATGTATTTGGAACTCTAAATCAAACACGGTTTGTGCTAGCTCTTTGAAACTTGACCCAATAAAGCAGTTTCATGTTCCATCTCTATGGTTTGTTTGCTGTTGATGTAGCCCTAAGCAGAGACTGGCGAGAATCACTTTCAAGGAAAGGGGTTGCCAAGCATCCAAAAAACTACGAGTTGCCTGAAATCTCAGCAAACGCTTTTTCACCCAATCTTGATGATACTTTCTGGGAATGATCAGTACACCAATCCCACTTGGCTCACCAAATTTCGTTCCTCTAGGTTAAACCGTTGGTTTGCAGTAACCGTTTTCATTTTGAGGTTTCACTCTGTTTTTTCCTATACGGATACATGCATTTGGAACTCTAAATCAAACACGGTTTGTGCTAGCTCTTTGAAACTTGTCCCAATGAAGCAGTTTCAAGTTCTTTCTCTATGGTTTGTTTGCTGTTGATGTAGCCCTAAGCAGAGACTGGCGAGAATCTCTTTCATGGAAAGGGGTTGCCAAGCTTCCAAAAAACTACGAGTTGCCTGATATCTCAGCAAACACATTTTCACTCAATCTTGATGATACTTTCAGAGAATGATCAGTACACCAATCCCACTTTGCTCACCAAATTTCGTTATTCTAGGTTAAACCGTTCGTTTGCAGTAACCGTTTTCATTTTGAGGTTTCACTCTGTTTTCTCCTATAAGGATACATGTATTTGGAACTATAAATCAAACACGGTTTGTGCTAGCTCTTTGAAACTTGACCCAATACACAGTTTCAAGTTCTGTCTATATGGTTTGTTTGCTGTTGATGGAGCCCTACGCAGAGACTGGCGAGAATCACTTTCATGGAAAGGGGTTGCCAAGCTTCCAATAAACTACGAGTTGCCTGAAATCTCAGCAAACACTTTTTCACCCAATATTGATGATACTTTAAGGAAATGATCAGAACACCAATCCCACTTGGCTCACCAAATTTCGTTCTTCTAAGTTAAACTGTTCGTTTGCAGTAACCGTTTTCATTTTGAGGTTTCACTCTGTTTTCTCCTATACAGATACATGTATTTGGAACTCTAAATTAAACACGGTTTGTCCTAGCTCTTTGAAACTTGACCCAATAAAGCAGTTTCAAGTTCTATATGTATGGTTTGTTTGGTGTTGATGTAGCCCTAAGCAGAGACTGGCGAGAATCACTTTCACGGAAAGGGGTTGCCAAGCTTCCAAAAAACTAAGAGTTGCCTGAAATCTAAGCAAACACTTTTTCACCCAATGTTGATGATACTTTCAGAGAATGATCAGTATACCAATCCCACTTGGCTAACCAAATTTCGTTCTTCTAGGTTAAACCGTTTGTTTTCAGTAACCGTTTTCATTTTGAGGTTTCACTCTGTTTTTTCCTATACGGATACATGCATTTGGAACTCTAAATCAAACACGGTTTGTGCTAGCTCTTTGAAACATGACCCAATGAAGCAGTTTCAAGTTCTTTTTCTATGGTTTGTTTGCTGTTGATGTAGCCCTAAGCAGAGACTGGCAAGAATCACTTTCATGGAAAGGGGTTGCCAAGCTTCCAAAAAACTAAGAGTTGCCTGAAATCTCAGCAAACACTTTTTCACCCAATGTTGATGATACTTTCAGGGAATGATCAGTACACCAATCCCACTTGGATCAAGAAATTTCATTCTTTTAGGTTAAACCATTCGTTTGCAGTAACCGTTTTCATTTTGAGGTTTCACTCTGTATACTCCTATACGGATACATGTATTTGGAACTCTAAATCAAACATGGTTTGTGCTAGCTCTTTGAAACTTGACCCAATAAAGCAGTTTCAAGTTCTATCTCTATGGTGTGTATGCTGTTGATGTAGCCCTAATCAGAGACTGGCGAGAATCACTTTCATTGAAAGGGGTTGCCAAGCTTCCAAAAAACTACAAGTTGCCTGAAATTTCAGCAAACCCTTTTTCACTCAATCTTGATGATACTTTCAGGGAATGATCAGTACACCAATCCCACATGGCTCACCAAATTTCGTTCTTCTAGGTTAAATCGTTCGTTTGCAGTAACCGTTTTCATTTTGAGGTTTCACTCTGTTTTCTTCTATACCGGTACATATGTTTGGAACTCTAAATCAAACACGGTTTGTGCTAGCTCTTTGAAACTTGAAAAAATAAAGCAGATTCAAGTTCTATCTCTGTGGTTTTTTTGCTGTTGATGTAGCCCTAAGCAGAGACTGGCGAGAATCACTTTCATGGAAAGGGGTTGCCAAGCTTCCAAAAAACTACGAGTTGCCAGAAATCTCAGCAACCACTTTTTCACCCAATCTTGATGATACGTTCAGGGAATGATCAGTACACCAATCCCACTTGGCTCACCAAATTTCGTTCTTCTAGGTTAAACCGTTCGTTTGCAGTAACCGTTTACATTTTGAGGTTTCTCTCTGTTTTCTCCTAAACGGATACATGGATTTGGAACTCTAAATCAAATACGGTTTGTGCTAGCTCTTTGAAACTTGACCCAATAAAGCAGTTTCAAGTTCTATCTCTATGGTTTGTTTGCTGTTGATGTAGCCCTAAGCGGAGACTGGCGAGAATCACTTTCATGGAAAGGGGTTGCCAAGCTTCCAAAAAACTACGAGTTTCCAGAAATCTCAGCAACCACTTTTTCACCCAAACTTGTCGATACTTTCAGGGAATTATCAGTACACCAATCCCACTTGGCTCACCAAATTTCGTTCTTCTAGGTTAAACCGTTCATTTGCAGTAACCATTTTCATTTTGAGGTTTCACTCTGTTTTCTCCTATACGGATACATGTATTTGGAACTCTAAGTCAAACACGGTTTGTGCTAGCTCTTTGAAACTTGACCCTAAAAAGCAGTTTCAAGTTCTTTCTCTATGGTTTGTTTGCTGTTGATGTAGCCCTAAGCAGAGACTGGCGAGAATCACTTTCATGGAAAGGGGTTTCCAAGCTTCCAAAAAACTACGAGTTGCCTGAAATCTCAGCAAACACTTTTTCACCCAATCTTGATGATACTTTCCGGGAATGATCAGTACACCAATGCCACTTGGCTCACCAAATTTCGTTTTTCTACGTTAAACCGTTCGTTTGCAGTAACCGTTTTCATTTTGAGGTTTCACTCAGTTTTCTCCTATACGGATACATGGATTTGGAACTCTAAATCAAACACGGTTTGTGCTAGCTCTTTGAAACTTGACCCAATAAAGCAGTTTCAAGTTCTATCTCTAAGGTTTGTTTGCTGTTGATGTAGCCCTAAGCAGAGACTGGCTAGAATCACTTTCATGGAAAGGGGTTGCCAAGCTTCAAAAAAACTACGAGTTGCCAGAAATCTCAGCAACCACTTTTTCACCCAATCTTGATGATACGTTCAGGGAATGATCAGTACACCAATCCCACTTGGCTCACCAAATTTCGTTCTTCTAGGTTAAACCGTTCGTTTTCAGTAACCGTTTTCATTTTGAGGTTTCACTCTGTTTTCTCCTATATGGATACATGGATTTGGAACTCTAAATCAAACACGGTTTGTGCTAGCTCTTTGAAACTTGACCCAATAAAGCAGTTTCAAGTTCTATCTCTATGGTTTGTTTGCTGTTGATGTAGCCCTAAGCAGAGACTGGCGAGAATCACTTTCATGGAAAGGGGTTGCCAAGCTTCCAAAAAACTACGAGTTGCCTGAAATCTCAGCAAACACTTTTTCACCCAATCTTGATGATACTTTCCGGGAATGATAAGTACACCAATCCCACTGGGCTCACCAAATTTCGTTCTTCTAGGTTAAACCGTTCGTTTGCAGTAACCGTTTTCATTTTGAGGTTTCACTCTGTTTTCTCCTATAAGGATACATGTATTTGGAACTCTAAATCAAACACTGTTTGTGCTAGCTCTTTGAAACTTGACCCAATAAAGCAGTTTCAAGTTCTATCTCTATGGTTTGTTTGCTGTTGATGTAGACCTAAGCAGAGACTGGCGAGAATCACTTTCATGGAAAGGGGTTTCCAAGCTTCCAATAAACTACGAGTTGCCTGAAATCTCAGCAAACACTTTTTCACCCAATCTTGATGATACTTTCAGGGAATGATCAGTACACCAATCCCACTTGGCTCACCAAATTTCGTTCTTCTAGGTTAAACCGTTCGTTTGCAGTAACGGTTTTCATTTTGAGGTTTCACTCTGCTTTCTCCTATACGAATACATGTATTTGGAACTCTAAATCAAACACGGTTTGTGCTAGCTCTTTGAAACTTGACACAATAAAGCAGTTTCAAGTTCTATCTCTGTGGTTTGTTTGCTGTTAATGTAGACAAAAGCAGAGACTGGCGAGAATCACTTTCATGGAAAGGGGTTTCCAAGATTCCATAAAACAACGAGTATCCTAAAATCTCAGCAACCACTTTTTCACGCAATCTTGATGATACTTTAAGGGATTTATCAGTACACCAGTCCCACTTGGCTCACAAAATTTAGTTCTTCTAGGTTAAACCGTTAGTTTGCTGTAACCGTTTTCATTTTGAGGTTTCACTCTGTTTTCTACTATACGGATATATGTATTTGGAACTCTAAATCAAACACGGTTTGTGCTCTCTCTTTGAAACTTGACGCAATAAAGCAGTTTCAAGTTCTATCACTATGGTTTGTTTGCTGTTGATGTAGCCCTAAGCAGAGATTGGCGAGAATCACTTTCATGGAAAGGGGTTGCCAAGCTTCAAAACAACTACGAGTTGCCAGAAATCGAAGCAACCACTTTTTCACCCAATCTTGATGATACTTTCAGGGAATGATCATTACAGAAATCCCACTTAGCTCACCAAATTTCGTTCTTCTAGGTTAAACCGTTCATTTGCAGTAACCGTTTTCATTTTGAGGTTTCACTCTGTTTTCTCCTATAAGGATACATGTATTTGGAACTCTAAATCAAACACTGTTTGTATTAGCTCTTTGAAACTTGACCCAATAAAGAAGTATCAAGTTCTATCTCTATGGTTTGTTTGCTGTTGATGTAGCCCTAAGCAGAGACTGGCGAGAATCAATTTCATGGAAAGGGGTTGCCAAGCTTCTAAAAAACTAGGAGGTGCCTGAAATCACAGAAAACTCTTTTTCACCCAATCTTGATGATACTTTGAGGGAATGATCAGTACACCAATCCCACTTGGCTCACCAAATTTCGTTCATCTAGGTTAAACCGTTCGTTTGCAGTAACCGTTTTCATTTTGAGGTTTCACTCTGTTTTCTCCTATACGGATACATGTATTTGGAACTCTAAATCAAACACGGTTTGTGCTAGCTCTTTGAAACATGACCCAATAAAGCAGTTTCAAGTTCTATCTCTATGGTTTGTTTGCTGTTGATGTAGCCCAAAGCAGAGACTGGCGAGAATGGATTCCAAAAAACTACGAGTTGCCTGAAATCTCAGCAAACACTTTTTCACCCAATCTTGATGATACTTTCACAAAATTATCAGTACACCAATCCCACTTGGCTCACCAAATTTTGTTTTTTTGGTTAAACCGTTCGTTTGCAGTAACCGTTTTCATTTTGAGGTTTCACTCTCTTTTCTCCTATACCGGTACATGTATTTGGAACTCTAAATCAAACACGGTTTGTGCTAGCTCTTTGAAACTTGACCCAATAAAGCAGTTTCAAGTTCTATCTCTATGGTTTTTTTGCTGTTGATGTAGCCCTAAGCAAATCCTGGCGAGAATCACTTTCATGGAAAGGGGTTGCCAAGCTTCCAAAAAACAACGAGTTGCCTGAAATCTCAGCAAACACTTTTTCACCCAATCTTTATGATACTTTCAGAAAATTATCAGTACACCAATCCCACTTGGTTTTCCAAATTTCGTTCTTCTAGGTTAAACCGTTCGTTTGCAGTAACCGTTTTCATTTTGAGGTTTCACTCTGTTTTCTCTTATACGGATACATGTATTTGGAACTCTTAATCAAACACGGTTTGTGCTAGCTGTTTGAAACTTGACCCAATAAAGCATTTCAAGTTCTATCTCTATGGTTTGTTTGCTGTTGGTGTAGCCCTCAGCAGAGACTGGCGAGAATCACGTTCATGGAAAGGGGTTGCCAAGCTTCCAAAAAACTACGAGTTGCCTGAAATCACAGCAAACACTTTTTCACCCAATCTTGATGATACTTTCAGAGAATGATCAGTACACCATTCCCACTTGGCTCACCAAATTTCGTTCTTCTAGGTTAAACCGTTCGTTTGCAGTAACCATTTTCATTTTGAGGTTTCACTCTGTTTTCTCCTATACTGATACATGTATTTGGAACTCTAAATCAAACACGGTTTGTGCTAGCTCTTTGAAACTTGACCCAATAAAGAAGTTTCAAGTTCTATCTCTATAATTTGTTTGCTGTTGATGTAGCCCTAAGCAGAGACTGTCGAGAATCACTTTCATGGAAAGGGGTTGCCAAGCTTCCAGAAAACTACGAGTTTCCTGAAATCTCAGCAAACACTTTTTCACCCAATCTTGATGATACGTTCAGGGAATGATCAGTACACCAATCCCACTTGGCTCACCAAATTTCGTTCTTCTAGGTTTACCGTTTGTTTGCAGTAACCGTTTTCATTTTGAGGTTTCACTCTGTTTTCTCCTATAGGGATACATGTATTTGGAACTCTAAATCAAACACGGTTTGTGCTAGCTCTTTGAAACTTGACCCAATAAAGCAGTTTCAAGTTCTATCTCTATGGTTTGTTTGCTGTTGATGTAGCCCTAAGCAGAGACTGGCGAGAATCACGTTCATGGAAAGGGGTTGCCAAGCTTCCAAAAAACTACGAGTTTACTGAAATCTCAGAAAACACTTTTTCACCCAATCTTGATGATATTTTCACAAAATTATCAGTACACCAATCCCACTTGGCTCACCAAATTTCGTTTTTTTGGTTAAACCGTTCGTTTGCAGTAACCGTTTTCATTTTGAGGTTTCACTCTCTTTTCTCCTATACCGGTACATGTATTTGGAACTCTAAATCAAACAAGGATTGTGCTAGCTCTTTGAAACTTGACCAATAAAGCAGTTTCAAGTGGTATCTCTATGGTTTGTTTGCTGTTGATGTAGCCCTAAGCAGAGTCTGGCGAGAATCACTTTCATGGAAAGGGGTTTCCAAGCTTCCAAAAAACTACGAGTTGCCTGAAATCTCAGCAAACACTTTTTCACCCCATTTGATAATACTTTCAGGGAATGATCAGTACACCAATCCCACTTGGCACACCAAATTTCGTTTTTCTAGGTTAAACCGTTCGTTTGCAGTAACCGTTTTCATATTGAGGTTTCACTCCGTTTTCTCCTATATGGATACATGTATTTGGAACTCTAAATCATACACGGTTTGTGCAAGCTCTTTGAAACTTGACCCAATAAAGCAGTTTCAAGTTATATCTCTATGGTTTGTATGCTGTTGATGTAGACCTAAGCAGAGACTGGCGAGAATCACTTTCATGGAAAGGGGTTGCCAAGCTTCCAAAAAACTACGAGTTTCCTGAAATCTCAGCAAACACTTTTTCACCCAATCTTGATGATACTTTCAGGGAATGATCAGTACACCAATCCCACTTGGCTCACCAAATTTCGTTCTTCTATGTTAAATCGTTCTTTTGAAGTAACTGTTTTCATTTTGAGGTTTCACTTTGTTTTCTCCTATACGGATACATGGATTTGGAACTCTAAATCAAACACGGTTTGTGCTAGCTCTTTGAAACCTGACCCAATAAAGCAGTTTCAAGTTCTATCTCTATGGTTTGTTTGCTGTTAATGTAGCCCTAAGCAGAGACTGGCGAGAATCACTTTCATGGAAAGGGGTTGCCAAGCTTCCAAAAAACTAGGAGTTGCCTGAAATCTCAGCAAACACTTTTTCACCAAATCTTGAGGATACTTTCAGGGAATGATCAGTACACCAGTCCCAATTGGCTCACCAAATTTCATTCTTCTAGGTTAAACCGTTCGTTTGCAGTAACCGTTTTCATTTTGAGGTTTCACTCTGTTTTCTCCTATACGGATACATGTATTTGGAACTCTAAATCAAACACGGTTTGTGCTAGCTCTTTGAAACTTGACCCAATAAAGCAGTTTCAAGTTCTATCTCTATGGTTTGTTTGCTGTTGATGTAGCCCTAAGAAGAGACTGGCGAGAATCACTTTCATGGAAAGGGGTTGCCAAGCTTCCAAAAAACTACGAGTTGCCTGAAATCTCAGCTAACCCTTTTTTACCCAATCTTGATGATAGTTTCAGGGAATGATCAGTACACCAATCCCACTTGGCTCACCAAATTTCGTTCTTCTAGGTTAAACCGTTCGTTTGCAGTAACCGTTTTCATTTTGAGGTTTCACTCTCTTTTCTCCTATACGGGTACATGTATTTGGAACACTAAATCAAACACGGTTTGTGCTAGCTCTTTGAAACTTGACCAATAAAGCAGTTTCAAGTTGTATCTCTATGGTTTGTTTGCTGTTGATGTAGCCCTAAGCAGAGACTGGCGAAAATCACTTTCATGGAAAGGGGTTGCCAAGCTTCCAAAACACTACGAGTTGCCTGAAATCTCAGCAAACACTTTTTTACCCCATCTTGATAATACTTTCAGGGAATGATCAGTACACCAATCCCACTTGGCACACCAAATTTCGTTTTTCTAGGTTAAACCGTTCGTTTGCAGTAACCGTTTTCATATTGAGGTTTCACTCCGTTTTCTCCTATATGGATACATGTATTTGGAACTCTAAATCAAACACGGTTTGTGCTAGCTCTTTGATTCTTGACCAAATAAAGCAGTTTCAAGTTCTATCTCTATGGTTTGTTTGCTGTTGATGTAGCCCTAAGCAGAGACTGGCGAGAATCCCGTTCATGGAAAGCGGTTGCTGAACTTCAAAAAAACTATGAGTTGCCAGAAATCTCAGCAACCAATTTTTCACCCAATCTTGATGATACTTTCAGGGAATGATCAGTACACCATTCCCACTTGGCTCACCAAATTTCGTTCTTCTAGGTTATACCTTTCGTTTGCAGTAACCGTTTTCATTTTGAGGTTTCACTCTGTTTTCTCTTATAGGGATACATGTATTTAGAACTCTTAATCAAACACGGTTTGTGCTAGCTCTTTGAAACTTTACCCAATAAAGCTTTTCAAGTTCTATCTCTATGGTTTGTTTGCTGTTGATGTAGCCCTCAGCAAAGACTGGCGAGAATCACGTTCATGGAAAGGGGTTGCCAAGCTTCCAAAAAACTACGAGTTTACTGAAATCTCAGCAAACACTTTTTCACCCAATCTTGATGATACTTTCACAAAATTATCAGTACACCAATCCCACTTGGCTCACCAAATTTTATTTTTTTGGTTAAACCGTTCGTTTGCAGTAACCGTTTTCATTTTGAGGTTTCACTCTCTTTTCTCCTATACTGGTACATGTATTTGGAACTCTAAATCAAACACGGTTTGTGCTAGCTCTTTGAAACTTGACCCAATAAAGCAGTTTCAAGTTCTATCTCTATGGTTTTTTGCTGTTGATGTAGCCCTAAGCAGAGACTGGCGAGAATCACTTTCATGGAAAGGGGTTGCCAAGCTTCCAAAAAACTAGGAGTTCCCGGAAATCTCAGCAAAAACTTTTTCACCCAATCTTGATGATACTTTCAGGGAATGATGAGTACACCAATCCCACTTGGCTCACCAAATTTCGTTCTTCTAGGTTAAACCGTTCGTTTGCAGTAACCGTTTTCATTTTGAGGTTTCACTCTGTTTTCTCCTATACAGATACATGTATTTGGAACTCTAAATCAAACACGGTTTGTCCTAGCTCTTTGAAACTTGACCCAATAAAGCAGTTTCAAGTTCTATCTCTATGGTTTGTTTGCTGTTAATGTAGCCCTAAGCAGAGACTGGCGAGAATCACTTTCATGGAAAGGGGTTTCCAAGCTTCCAAAAAACTAGGAGTTGCGTGAAATCTCAGCAAACACTTTTTCACCCAATCTTGATGATACTTTCAGGGAATGATCAGTACACCAATCCCACTTGGCTCACCAAATTTCGTTCTTCTAGGTTAAACCGTTCGTTTGCAGTAACCGTTTACATTTTGAGGTTTCACTCTGTTTTCTCCTATGCGGATACATGTATTTGGAAGTCTAAATCAAACACGGTTTGTGCTAGCTCTTTGAAACTTGACCCAATAAAGCAGTTTCAAGTTCTATCTCTATGGTTTGTTTGCTGTTGATGTAGCCCTAAGCAGAGACTGGCGAGAATCACTTTCATGGAAAGGGGTTGCCAAGCTTCCAAAAAACTACGAGTTCCCTAAAATCTCAGCTAACACTTTTTTACCCAATGTTGATGATAGTTTCAGGGAATGATCAGTACACCAATCCCACTTGGCTCACCAAATTTCGTTCTTCTAGGTTAAACCGTTCGTTTGCAGTAACCGTTTTATTTTTGAGGTTTCACTCTGTTTTCTCCTATACCGGTACATATATTTGGAACTCTAAATCAAACACGGTTTGTGCTAGCTCTTTGAAACTTGACCCAATAAAGCAGTTTCAAGTTCTATTTCTATGGTTTGTTTGCTGTTGATGTAGCCCTAAGCAGATACTGGCGAGAATCACTTTCATGGAAAAGGGTTGCCAAGCTTCCAAAAAACAACGAGTTGCCTGAAATCTCAGCAAACACTTTTTCACCCAATCTTTATGATACTTTCATAAAATTATCAGTACACCAATCCCACTTGGTTTTCCAAATTTCGTTCTTCTAGGTTAAACCGTTCGTTTGCAGTAACCGTTTTCATTTTGAGGTTTCACTCTGTTTTCTCTTATACGGATACATGTATTTGGAACTCTTAATCAAACACAGTTTGTGCTAGCTCTTTGAAACTTGATCCAATAAAGCATTTCAAGTTCTATCTCTACGGTATGTTTGCTGTTGGTGTAGCCCTCAGCAGAGACTGGCGAGAATCACGTTCATGGAAAGGGGTTGCCAAGCTTCCAAAAAACTACGAGTTGCCTGAAATCACAGCAAACACTTTTTCACCCAATCTTGATGATACTTTCAGAGAATGATCAGTACACCATTCCCACTTGGCTCACCAAATTTCGTTCTTCTAGGTTAAACCGTTCGTTTGCAGTAACCATTTTCATTTTGAGGTTTCACTCTGTTTTCTCCTATACTGATACATGTATTTGGAACTCTAAATGAAACACGGTTTGTGCTAGCTCTTTGAAACTTGACCCAATAAAGCAGTTTCAAGTTCTATCTCTATAATTTGTTTGCTGTTGATGTAGCCCTAAGCAGAGATTGTCGAGAATCACTTTCATGGAAAGGGTTTGCCAAGCTTCCAAAAAACTACGAGTTGCCTGAAATCTCAGCAAACACTTTTTCACCCAATCTTCATGATACGTTCAGGGAATGATCAGTACACCAATCCCACTTGGCTCACCAAATTTCGTTCTTCTAGGTTAAACCGTTCGTTTGCAGTAACCGTTTTCATTTTGAGGTTTCACTCTGTTTTCTCTTATACGGATACATGTATTTGGAACTCTAAATCAAACACGGTTTGTGCTAGCTCTTTGAAACTTGACCCAATTAAGCATTTCAAGTTCTATCTCTATGGTTTGTTTCTGTTGATGTAGCCCTCAGCAAAGACTGGCGAGAATCACGTTCATGGAAAGGGGTTGCCAAGCTTCCAAAAAACTACGAGTTTACTGAAATCTCAGCAAACACTTTTTCACCCAATCTTGATGATACTTTCACAAAATTATCAGTACACCAATCCCACTTGGCTCACCAAATTTCGTTTTTTTGGTTAAACCGTTCGTTTGCAGTAACCGTTTTCATTTTGAGTTTTCACTCTCTTTTCTCCTATACGGGTACATGTATTTGGAACTCTAAATCAAACACGGTTTGTGCTAGCTCTTTGAAACTTGATTAATAAAGCAGTTTCAAGTTCTATCTCTATGGTTTGTTTGCTGTTGATGTAGCCCTAAGCAGAGACTGGCGAGAATCACTTTCATGGAAAGGGGTTGCCAAGCTTCCAAAACTCTACGAGTTGCCTGAAATCTCAGCAAACACTTTTTTAACCCATCTTGATAATACTTTCAGGGAATGATGAGTACAACAATCCCACTTGGCACACCAAATTTCGTTTTTCTAGGTTAAACCGTTCGTTTGCAGTAACCGTTTTCATATTGAGGTCTCACTCCGTTTTCTCCTATATGGATACATGTATTTGGAACTCTAAATCAAACACGGTTTGTGCTAGCTCTTTGATTCTTGACCCAATAAAGCAGTTTCAAGTTCTATCTCTATGGTTTGTTTGCTGTTGATGTAGCACTAAGCAGAGACTGGCGAGAATCACTTTCATGGAAAGGGGTTGCTGAACTTCAAAAAAACTATGAGTTGCCAGAAATCTCAGCAACCAATTTTTCACCCAATCTTGATGATACTTTCAGGGAATGATCAGTACACCAATCCCACTTGGCTCACCAAATTTTGTTCTTCTAGGTTAAACCGTTCATTTGCAGTAACCGTTTTCATTTTGAGGTTTCACTCTGTTTTCTCCTATACGGATACATGTATTTGGAACTCTAAATCAAAAACGGTTTGTGCTAGCTCTTTGAAACTTGACCCAATAGAGCAGTTTCAAATTCTATCTCTATGGTTTTTTTGCTGTTGATGTAGCCCTAAGCAGATGCTGGCGAGAATCACTTTCATGGAAAGGGGTTGCCAAGCTTCCAAAAAACAAGGAGTTGCCTGAAATCTCAGCAAACACTTTTTCACCCAATCTTTATGATACTTTCAGAAAATTATCAGTACACCAATCCCACTTGGTTTTCCAAATTTCGTTCTTCTAGGTTAAACCGTTCGTTTGCAGTAACCGTTTTCATTTTGAGGTTTCACTCTGTTTTCTCTTATACGGATACATGTATTTGGAACTCTTAATCAAACACGGTTTGTGCTAGCTCTTTGAAACTTGACCCAATAAAGCATTTCAAGTTCTATCTCTATGGTTTGTTTGCTGTTGGTGTAGCCCTCAGCAGAGAGTGGCGAGAATCCCTTTCATGGAAAGGGGTTGCCAAGCTTCCTGAAAACTACGAGTTGCCTGAAATCTCAGCAAACACTTTTTCACCCTATCTTGATGATACGTTCAGGGAATGATCAGTACACCAATCCCACTTGGCTCACCAAATTTCGTTCTTCTAGTTTTACCGTTTGTTTGCAGTAACCGTTTTCATTTTGAGGTTTCACTCTGTTTTCTCCTATACGGATACATGTATTTGGAACTCTAAATCAAACACGGTTTGTGCTAGCTCTTTGAAACTTGACCCAATAAAGCAGTTTCAAGTTCTATCTCTATGGTTTGTTTGCTGTTGATGTAGCCCTAAGCAGAGACTGGCGAGAATCACTTTCATGGAAAGGGGTTGCCAAGCTTCCAAAAAACAACGAGTTGCCTGAAATCTCAGCAAACACTTTTTCACCCAATCTTGATGATACTTTCATGAAATGATCAGTACACCAATCCCACTTGGCTCACCAAATTTCGTTCTTCTAGGTTAAACCGTTCGTTTGCAGTAACCGTTTACATTTTGAGGTTTCACTCTGTTTTCTCCTGTAAGGATTCATGGATTTGGAACTCTAAATCAAACACGGTTTGTGCTAGCTCTTTGAAACTTGACCCAATAAAGCAGTTTCAAGTTCTATTTCTATGGTTTGTTTGCTGTTGATGTAGCCCTAAGCAGAGACTGGCGAGAATCACTTTCATTGAAAGGGGTTGCCAAGCTTCCAAAAAACTACGATTTGCCTGAAATCTCAGCAAACACTTTTTCACCCGATCTTGATGATACGTTCAGGGAATGATCAGTACACCAATCCCACTTGGCTCACCACATTTCGTTTTTTTGGTTAAACCGTTCGTTTGCAGTAACCGTTTTCATTTAGAGGTTTCACTCTGTTTTCTCCTATACGGATACATGTATTTGGAACTCTAAATCAAACACGGTTTGTGCTAGCTCTTTGAAACTTGACCCAATAAAGCAGTTTCAAGTTCTATCTCTATGGTTTGTTTGCTGTTGATGTATCCCTAAGCAGAGACTGGCGAGAATCACTTTCATGGAAAGGGGTTGCCAGGCTTCCAGAAAACTACGAGTTGCCTGAAATCTCAGCAAACACTTTTTCACCCTATCTTGATGATACTTTCAGGGAATGATCAGTACACCAATCCCACTTGGCTCACCAAATTTAGTTCTTCTAGGTTTAACCGTTCGTTTGCAGTAACCGTTTTCATTTTCAGGGTTCAAACTGTATTCTCCTATACGAATACATGTATTTGGAACTCTAAATCAAACACGATTTGTGCTAGCTCTTGAAACTTGACCCAATAAAGCAGTTTCAAGTTCTACCTCTATGGTTTGTTTGCTGTTGATGTAGCCCTAAGCAGATACTGGCGAGAATCACTTTCAAGGAAAGGGGTTGCCAAGCTTCCAAAAAACTACGAGTTGCCTGAAATCTCAGCAAACACTTTTTCACCCAATCTTGATGATACTTTCAGGGAATGATCAGTACACCAATCCCACTTGGCTCACCAAATTTCGTTCTTCTAGGTTAAACCGTTCGTTTGCAGTAACCGTTTTCATTTTTAGTTTTCACTCTGTTTTCTCCTATACGGATACATGTATTTGGACACTAAATCAAACACGGTTTGTGCTAGCTCTTTGAAACTTGACCCAATAAAGCAGTTTCAAGTTCTATCTCTATGGTTTGTTTGCTGTTGATGTAGCCCTAAGCAGACACTGGAGAGAATCACTTTCATGGAAAGGGGTTGCCAAGCTTCCAAAAAACTACGAGTTGCCTGATATCAGCAAAAACTTTCTCACCCAATCTTGATGATACTTTCAGGGAATGATCAGTACACCAATCCCACTTGGCTCACCAAATTTCGTTCTTCTAGGTTAAACCGTTCGTTTGCAGTAACCGTTTTCATTTTTAGTTTTCACTCTGTTTTCTCCTATACGGATACATGTATTTGGAACTCTTAATCAAACACGGTTTGTGCTAGCTCTTTGAAACTTGACCCAATAAAGCAGTTTCAAGTTCTATCTCTATGGTTTGTTTGCTGTTGATGTAGCCCTAAGCAGAGACTGGCGAGAATCACTTTCATAAAAAGGGGTTGCCAAGCTTCCAAAAAACTACGAGTTGCCTGATATCTCAGCAAAAACTTTTTCACCCTATCTTGATGATACTTTCAGGGAATGATAAGTACACCAATCCCACTTGGCTAACCAAATTTCGTTCTTCTAGGTTAAACCGTTCGTTTGCAGTAACCGTTTTCATTTTGAGGTTTCACTCTATTTTCTCCTATACGGATACATGTATTTGGACACTAAATCAAACACGGTTTGTGCTAGCTCTTTGAAACTTGACCCAATAAAGCAGTTTCAAGTTCTATCTCTATGGTTTGATTGCTGTTGATGTATCCCTAAGCAGAGACTGGCGAGAATCACTTTCATGGAAAGGGGTTGCCAAGCTTCCAGAAAACTACGAGTTGCCTGAAATCTCAGCAAACACTTTTTCACCCTATCTTGATGATACTTTCAGGGAATGATCAGTACACCAATCCCACTTGGCTCACCAAATTTAGTTCTTCTAGGTTTAACCGTTCGTTTGCAGTAACCGTTTTCATTTTCAGGGTTCAAACTGTATTCTCCTATACGAATACATGTATTTGGAACTCTAAATCAAACACGGTTTGGGCTAGCTCTTTGAAACTTGACCCAATAAAGCAGTTTCAAGTTCTATCTCTATGGTTTGTTTGCTGTTGATGTAGCCCTAAGCAGAGACTGGCGAGAATCACTTTCATGGAAAGGGGTTGCCAAGCTTCCAAAAAACAACGAGTTGCCTGAAATCTCAGCAAACACTTTTTCACCCAATCTTGATGATACTTTCATGAAATGATCAGTACACCAATCCCACTTGGCTCACCAAATTTCGTTCTTCTAGGTTAAACCGTTCGTTTGCAGTAACCGTTTACATTTTGAGGTTTCACTCTGTTTTCTCCTGTAAGGATTCATGGATTTGGAACTCTAAATCAAACACGGTTTGTGCTAGCTCTTTGAAACTTGACCCAATAAAGCAGTTTCAAGTTCTATTTCTATGGTTTGTTTGCTGTTGATGTAGCCCTAAGCAGAGACTGGCGAGAATCACTTTCATTGAAAGGGGTTGCCAAGCTTCCAAAAAACTACGATTTGCCTGAAATCTCAGCAAACACTTTTTCACCCGATCTTGATGATACGTTCAGGGAATGATCAGTACACCAATCCCACTTGGCTCACCACATTTCGTTTTTTTGGTTAAACCGTTCGTTTGCAGTAACCGTTTTCATTTAGAGGTTTCACTCTGTTTTGTCTTATACGGATACATGTATTTGGAACTCTTAATCAGACACGGTTTGTGCTAGCTCTTTGAAACTTGACCCAATAAAGCAGTTTCAAGTTCTATCTCTATGGTTTGTTTACTGTTGATGTAGCCGTAAGAAGAGACTGGCGAGAATCACTTTCATGGAAAGGGGTTGCCAAGCTTCCAAAAAACTACGATTTGCCTGAAATCTCAGCAAACACTTTTTCACCCGATCTTGATAATACTTTCAGGGAATGATAAGTACACCAATCCCACTTGGCTCACCAAATTTCGTTCTTCTAGGTTAAATCGTTCGTTTGCAGTAACCGTTTATATTTTGAGGTTTCACTCTGTTTTCTCCTATACGGATACATGGATTTGGAACTCTAAATCAAACACGGTTTGTGCTAGCTCTTTGAAACTTGACCCAATAAAGCAGTTTCAAGTTCTATCTCTATGGTTTGTTTGCTGTTGATGTATCCCTAAGCAGAGACTGGCGAGAATCACTTTCATGGAAAGGGGTTGCCAGGCTTCCAGAAAACTACGAGTTGCCTGAAATCTCAGCAAACACTTTTTCACCCTATCTTGATGATACTTTCAGGGAATGATCAGTACACCAATCCCACTTGGCTCACCAAATTTAGTTCTTCTAGGTTTAACCGTTCGTTTGCAGTAACCGTTTTCATTTTCAGGGTTCAAACTGTATTCTCCTATACGAATACATGTATTTGGAACTCTAAATCAAACACGATTTGTGCTAGCTCTTGAAACTTGACCCAATAAAGCAGTTTCAAGTTCTACCTCTATGGTTTGTTTGCTGTTGATGTAGCCCTAAGCAGATACTGGCGAGAATCACTTTCAAGGAAAGGGGTTGCCAAGCTTCCAAAAAACTACGAGTTGCCTGAAATCTCAGCAAACACTTTTTCACCCAATCTTGATGATACTTTCAGGGAATGATCAGTACACCAATCCCACTTGGCTCACCAAATTTCGTTCTTCTAGGTTAAACCGTTCGTTTGCAGTAACCGTTTTCATTTTTAGTTTTCACTCTGTTTTCTCCTATACGGATACATGTATTTGGAACTCTTAATCAAACACGGTTTGTGCTAGCTCTTTGAAACTTGACCCAATAAAGCAGTTTCAAGTTCTATCTCTATGGTTTGTTTGCTGTTGATGTAGCCCTAAGCAGAGACTGGCGAGAATCACTTTCATAAAAAGGGGTTGCCAAGCTTCCAAAAAACTACGAGTTGCCTGATATCTCAGCAAAAACTTCTTCACCCTATCTTGATGATACTTTCAGGGAATGATAAGTACACCAATCCCACTTGGCTAACCAAATTTCGTTCTTCTAGGTTAAACCGTTCGTTTGCAGTAACCGTTTTCATTTTGAGGTTTCACTCTATTTTCTCCTATACGGATACATGTATTTGGACACTAAATCAAACACGGTTTGTGCTAGCTCTTTGAAACTTGACCCAATAAAGCAGTTTCATGTTCTATGTCTATGGTTTGATTGCTGTTGATGTATCCCTAAGCAGAGACTGGCGAGAATCACTTTCATGGAAAGGGGTTGCCAAGCTTCCAGAAAACTACGAGTTGCCTGAAATCTCAGCAAACACTTTTTCACCCTATCTTGATGATACTTTCAGGGAATGATCAGTACACCAATCCCACTTGGCTCACCAAATTTAGTTCTTCTAGGTTTAACCGTTCGTTTGCAGTAACCGTTTTCATTTTCAGGGTTCAAACTGTATTCTCCTATACGAATACATGTATTTGGAACTCTAAATCAAACACGGTTTGGGCTAGCTCTTTGAAACTTGACCCAATAAAGCAGTTTCAAGTTCTATCTCTATGGTTTGTTTGCTGTTGATGTAGCCCTAAGCAGAGACTGGCGAGAATCACTTTCATGGAAAGGGGTTGCCAAGCTTCCAAAAAACTACGAGTTGCCTGAAATCTCAGCAAACACTTTTTCACCCAATCTTGATGATACTTTCATGAAATGATCAGTACACCAATCCCACTTGGCTCACCAAATTTCGTTCTTCTAGGTTAAACCGTTCGTTTGCAGTAACCGTTTACATTTTGAGGTTTCACTCTGTTTTCTCCTGTAAGGATTCATGGATTTGGAACTCTAAATCAAACACGGTTTGTGCTAGCTCTTTGAAACTTGACCCAATAAAGCAGTTTCAAGTTCTATTTCTATGGTTTGTTTGCTGTTGATGTAGCCCTAAGCAGAGACTGGCGAGAATCACTTTCATTGAAAGGGGTTGCCAAGCTTCCAAAAAACTACGATTTGCCTGAAATCTCAGCAAACACTTTTTCACCCGATCTTGATGATACGTTCAGGGAATGATCAGTACACCAATCCCACTTGGCTCACCACATTTCGTTTTTTTGGTTAAACCGTTCGTTTGCAGTAACCGTTTTCATTTAGAGGTTTCACTCTGTTTTGTCTTATACGGATACATGTATTTGGAACTCTTAATCAGACACGGTTTGTGCTAGCTCTTTGAAACTTGACCCAATAAAGCAGTTTCAAGTTCTATCTCTATGGTTTGTTTACTGTTGATGTAGCCGTAAGAAGAGACTGGCGAGAATCACTTTCATGGAAAGGGGTTGCCAAGCTTCCAAAAAACTACGATTTGCCTGAAATCTCAGCAAACACTTTTTCACCCGATCTTGATAATACTTTCAGGGAATGATAAGTACACCAATCCCACTTGGCTCACCAAATTTCGTTCTTCTAGGTTAAATCGTTCGTTTGCAGTAACCGTTTATATTTTGAGGTTTCACTCTGTTTTCTCC
>NW_027521492.1:0-78679 GCF_052094955.1 Ictidomys tridecemlineatus
GGCTTGCTCCAGAGCCTGTGGCCCCTGGCCTGGCCACACAGCAGAACTCAGGGAAGGACCCGACTTGGGATGTCTCAGGAGCAGGCCTCCCACAACCCCCAGAACACAGGGTTGTCAGGGGAGGAAGCAGTGTTCCTCAGAAGATCCAGCCATGAATACACCACGGGAACCCCACCATTCTGCACATCCCCAAGAAGAGGCTCCTGATTAGAAGATGACACATTCCATGCTTGTGAATTCTATCAAAATGGATTCTACTGTCATGTATGAATAAAGAATGGAGGAGGAGGAAGAGGATGAAGAAGAGGAGAAGAGGAAGATGGAGGAGGGGGAGGGTAGAGGAGGAAGAAAAGGAGGAAGAAGAGGCAGGGGAATGAGGAGGAGGAAAAGGGAGGAGGAGAAGGAGGACATCCAGTGAGAAGAGATGGACCACTCTATGCAATAGAATGACTAAAAGCCATTTTTTCAAAACCTAGAAGCCAGAACAGACTTACCCGGCCTGAGGATTCACTCTCACGCACTTTGGATAAAACACAACAAGCAGTCCTTTAAGCCTCAGAACCAATTTTTACTTCTGTGGACACGCTGACAAGTGTAAATTTCTTGATTATTCGCCAGCTTGACAGTGGGTGCCAGTCACAGAGCCAGGTGAGCAGAGCCTTCTGGCCTCTCCAGGAATCACGACACTGGTGCAAATGAGGGACAGATTTTTAATTTTCATTAATTTGGATTTAAAGGCCACAGGTGGCTGCGAGTACTCCGGCACACAGGTTACACAGTTTCTCAGGCAGAGGTTTGCTTCTACCTTCCCCAGGAAGCTACCTGAGGCACTGTCCCAACAGAAGCCCCTCCATGAGCATGGAAAGTAGAAACCATAAAGGGGAGATCTGTAACAATAGGAAAGGAGCTTTCAAAAGACTTGCTCACAGGAGGCCAGACAGTTAGAAAGGCGGCCAGTACTTTCACAGTAAAATCACCAGTGACCACTGAACGCCCCCCCCCCCACACACACATACACAAGTACACATGGTGTTCTGCTCAGATAAGACAGGTTTATAGAAGGTCGATTAAACATGACTTAAGTTTTGATGCTTAAACTTGAGAGCTCTATGTGGGCCAGAGGAACTAGGTTTCAATAAACCTGCATGAACCCTCTGCTACCACCCACCTTTCTTCTCGGTCTCTGAGCTGTGCCTGCCCTCAGAGGCAGCACAGGGAGGCTTACACCACAGTTTGCCCTGACAAACGGAATCCACCATTCCCACCCACTCATCACCCATCCTCTGAGGTCAGAGGAAGATGCCATTTGGAAGCATCCTCTCCCAAAAATTATACCGAAGCTCTCATGACCTTTGCAGCCAAGGGATCTGTTTGGTAACTGAGATCACAATATTTCTAAGAATGAATCAATACTTTACAGCCTGAAATATTTATTTTAAAAAGAAAAACTATCAGCTTAGAGTTAAATGTCAACATTTAAAGTCCATGAATGAGTTCTGGGCCTAAGACCCATGGACAGTGATGGAGCAGGACAAGACCCACCACCGCGATTTACACCACACCATCACCACGGAGCTTCCTCAACATCTCCTGCTCCTAAAAATCATGGAGTGAGAGAATGAGGTCTCCTCCAAGCACACTTCAACATCCACCTAAAAAGTGCACATTTCAGTCAGAGGCCCACAGAGTGGGTCTGCACCTCACCACCCACAACAGCGAGGGTGCTGACCAACACCCTGGAGACAGGGGCCAGCAGGGCTGTTTCTGGCCCCTGCATTCTGGAGGCTGAGAGGGTCTCACAGGCCACCTAAGCTCTGAAGCCTGGCAGTCACTCTCTGTTCTCAATCTCATAACCTAAATCCTTCATCTTTTCTTAGAAATCTGGCGATCTCCTTCATCCCTTTGTCTTTATGGACAATCACTGTAAAAGGAGGAAAAAGTTTGACCTTCCAGTTAAACACAAAATTTGAATTTTTAAAAAATGGAGTTTAGGTTATTAACAGCGGGAAGAGGTTCAAGTGGAGACTGTAATGCTCTGCACAACCCGAAAAGGTTAAAATACAGGAAGTGGAGGAAAGCCCAGGGGCACCTGCAACTCAAGGGTGAGGGACCCACACTCAGAGCTTCAGTTTCACTCTGTTCTCTTCCTCCTCCTTCCTCCCCTCTCTCATTACCAAAGAGCACAAATTTGGAAGTGTATGCTAAACCAGGCAAGTGAGAACTACTTTATGAAAATAGTTTCATCTCAATTTTGTAAATAGAAAGGATATAATCCTTTAGGATGAATTGATTTAGTTTTTGAGTTGCAAACTGCACCTCAAATCCTGCCTCGTTGCAGAGAATCTATCATTTTCTATTCAGTGACTGTCAGCTAATCTGATCATCATTGTAATAAAGATCATATGCAAAAAGAATTTAGGCACAGAGTAATCATTTGAGTTGTCAATGTAAAAAGATCCTTGTATTCACTGGTCAGGCTAAACAGGAGGCTTCTTCTATTATTTTCCTCCTGGGTTGACTTTATAGGAAAATTAAAATGAAAGTAATGCCTATTGATCATCGGGGTCATTAACTATGGTGTCATGAATCTAAAACCTGGAATGGTCATCAATATTTGTGGCTCAGAAATCCACTGTTTAAATACACGTCACTTTAAAAGGGAAACAAACTTACAAATATGTTGGCACCTTTGTCTGCTCCCCAGGGTACCAGGGTGTGCACCAGCCTTGAGCTTCTATTTGTTTTGCTCTGTTAATTTGAAATATTGAATGGCCAAAAGCAGCAAATAAAGAAGCACCAGACAGTTCCTTGCTGTCTTGCTTGCTTTCTCCACCCTCTGATTCCACAAGGTAGTTAATTTTCCCTCAAACTAGAATAACATGGGGGGAGGAGGACATTTGTCTTTAGAATTCACGTTTCTTTGCCTAAAGTGACTAGAGGCATCAAAAGCCAGAGAATAACTGAAGGAGTGAAGCAAAACTCTAAATTTAATCCATTAGCGCCCAAGTTTAGATTTCATCCAAGATTCTGATATTATCTATATAAAATGGAAGTTTTCAAAGGAACATTTGAAAATTCAGTGAATCTTTATCTGTTAATTTCACAGGTTGCTCAGAAGCAGGGACTTTGACTCCTTCCTAAGACAGAGCTAACAAAGCACAAATCTATCCAGCACTCAGCAGACCCACTGAGGACAGGAACTTCTGGACGCAGAGTTGCAGTAGACCAAGAGGGGTGACCACCAGGCACCGAGCTGCAAAATTAGGAACCCTCAAAGGCCCAGGAAAGCACTCAGTCTCTCCCAGAATGAGAATGGCAGAAGTATGGCACATTATATCACAGGAGCCTAAGGAGACTCAGCTCCTACTAGAACGTAAAGGCACACAGTGAGAAAAGCAATTTCAAACAAATCTTGTCATTCAGTCACTATTAGCGCACCTCGATAAATTTCTTTGACTATTGTTCTCTGGTTTTATAAGATGCTAACATAGCAAGCTGTGTGTGGGATGTATGGGAACATGGCAACTCTTCCAGAATTCTAAAGTCATCTCAATTTTATTTTTAAACGCAAGTTGGTACTGATATTTTTGCCACTTTTTCTCCACAATATACAGATTCCTCATTTCCAAAATATAAAATGCCCTCCTAACACTGAAACAGTAGCTCCTCTCCACCACACTGTCTCCTTGTAGCTCAGTTTATCTTTATGCAACAACTACCATGCTCCTGGTTTAAAGGTGGCCCGAGATGTTTACAGAAGTATGAAGGCGTGGTCTGCCGCCTTGCAGAACTAACAGGCTAGCTACAGAGACCCAGCCAACAATACTATGACCAGGGAATTCCATTCTCCATTCTAGTAAGTTACCTAGCGAGAATTCCTTCACTTTACAATGTTACTGATAATGGGATGCGTCGTGCATTCGATGGGGTCTCAAAATTGCAATTGGCATCATTCTTTCTCAGTGGTGCAAGGTAACAGTGGTGCATTGTTCATTGAGGGGCTTTTAGCTTCCATTGAGAGGGGGATGGAAGGCTGAATTAGTCCATCCCAACCCCTGGGAGCACAAAGGGAGAGGCTCCTTGAGGGGTGGGACTTGGGCCAGTGCCTCCCTGGTGCTGGGACAGAGGAGCACATTCGTGCCCCCCCTTCCCTCCACAGCCATGGCATCTAATTTGTTCTCTGCCACCTCTTCCTTCCCAGATGCTCTGCACTTCCTGGCTGAGCTCGTCGAGCCCTTTCTGCCCAGTATATTCTCCACCCTGTGACCCTCATATTCTGCATTTTTGTGCATATTTATTGACTATGAAGGACAAATAGAAATTACATCCTAGAAGTTTCCACTGTGGAATGATTTCTGTGATCAAACTAATTAGCACACCCATCAATTCCTCTTTTTTGCAGGGTGGTGAGAGTACTTGGGAACTACTCAGTTTATTTCAGACAAAATCAATGCTATAGCCACATTGCTGGACATGAGGTCCCCAGTATGTGTTTATCTTATACCTGATCAGTATATTTCTTAATTATGAAGCTAATGACATCTCTCACAGGTTAAAACACTCCAATGTCACCTTATCACCATGAGGTTAAATTGGAAACTCCTTGAAAACAAGACACCATGATCTGGAATCTGGCCAATTCTCCAGTCCTACCAGGTGCCACCTCAACCCTGCCCAAACCCATGGCCCATCCCCTCACTGTGTCACAATGCACCATGCTCTCCCCCTTCCAAGATTTCCAGGAGCCTGCCTAGATTTGTCTAACCCCTTCCCCGTGCTCTCCTCTGAGTAAAAGCTCAGCCAGCCCCTTGGACTTTTAACCCACACTATGTGGCAGAGAGGACTTCCCACAGGCCCATTCCCCACCCTGAGGCACACGGCCCCCACCGTCAGGCTCCACCATGCACTGGTTCTCTCATGCGTATGAGTGAGTGAAGAAGTGGACAGCTGTCCTGCCCTGGCCTGGGGGACTGGGGATTGAGGCACCTTCCAGTGCTTCCTGCTCTTTTGGCTGGATGCCAAGTGCTCCCAGGGACCAGGAAAGAGAGCCAGACCCTGGCACCACAAGGAAATAAGTCTGCTGACCCTAATTATCTTGTGCTACTCTTGAGATCTGGGATTTCTTCATGACAATAACTACCTTTACCTTAACAGTGAGATAATGTATAATCTTATGATATCTTCAAGATAATCAGTCTCAATTTGGAATTCAAATTACATTGACTAGACATGACAAATCAATGTAAGGCAGTCTCCTGGATGGGATCCCAGGACAGAAAAAGGGCATTAGGTAAAACCTAAGAAAACCTGAATAGATTATGTACTTTAGCTAACAATAATGTGTCAATATTGGTCCGTTACTTGTATCAAATGCACCACAACCAAGCAAAATATTAATAATGGGAAAATTGCAGGGGAAGTGACTCTATCAGAATGGTGGAGTCGGCTCCCTTTTTCCATAAATCCAAAACTTGTGTAAAAATAAAGCCTACTAATGTACAAAGTTTCAGCTAACTTAGATGACCAAGTTCTAGAGATCCACCCCTCAGGATCATGCCTGCAGTTAACAACAGGGGATCATTCACTTAGAAACCGTCAGGAGCATTGATCTCCTGTCAAGTACCCTTCAACACCCATACCTGCGCAGGTGCGCTGCCCGCACAGGTGCTGGAGATGCATCTGTTGCTTGGAGGTGGGGATGGCGTCAACAGGTATTTGGCACACCCGAACTCCCCAAACTGTCTGTATTCAACATGTGCAGCTCCTTGTATATCAATTTCACCTCAGTAAAGCTTCTTTTAAAAATAAATTTAAACAACTGCCAACATCCTAAATATTCACATTGATTTGACTCGCAGTCCTCCTTGCGCGCCTGAGGACCTGAGGGGCTGGTCCTCCTCATGGGCTCTGCAAGGGGTCAGACTCTAAATCCTCTGTCCTCGACCTTGAGCAGTTTTCCCCGTCCCTAGTGTCCTGACCCCAGGGCAGTCAGGGAAGCAGTGGGTCTCACCTGATCGGCACTGATGTTCGATGGCTCATGGCTCGCTCTCGGAGGGCCTGACAGGTATGCGAAGGTGGCTCTCTAGTGGACATTTCAGTGACCATCCAAACAGCACAGCCTTGCTCAGAGAAGGCCACCTCTCCTGCTTCCTTCTCCAATTTCCTTGGCATCTGTCCTTGCAGAAGAGCAGGACCTCACACTACTCAGGTTTTCTTGCCCGGTCAGCTCCGCATCCAGGCTACACGTCCCCTGTGGGTGCAGCAGTGGGATGCCTCATTCCACTGCCCCTCCAGCACAGCCGCCCACTGTGCGGCCACCAAGGCCTCGCTGTCTTCAGGGTGAATCCAGGCCAGCAGCCCTGTAGCCATGCCCACCTAATGGGCAGACTCACCTGGAGCTCTGCAGGTGGCTCTGGCAGGTCACATCCTCCTCCCTACACTTACCCCTTGTGTGGATGGGGATGGAGCTCACAGCACAGCTCTGCAGAAACACCCCCTGGGCTGTCCCCACCATCCCCAAAGTACCTAAGGCTCTGATCCATGCCTATGCCCAGTGGGGGTGTCTTGGAGAAAACAGTTTGTGGTAAAAAGAGAGATCTTGATAGCGAAGATACAAATGAAAAGGAAACCCACCACAATCAACTTTCTAGCCCTCTTCATGAGAAAGAGAGTCATGCTATAGTCACAGAGACTCGGGAGGCTGAGGTATGATCACAATTTAAAAGTGAGCCTCAGCTATTTAGGGAGGCCCTAAGCAACTTAGCAAGACCCTGTCTCAAAATAAAAAAGTAAAAAGGTCCAGGGATGTGGCTCAGGGGTTAAGCACCCCTGGGCTCAATCCCCAGTACCACCCCCACACCAAAAAAAACCAGGGGATTTGTTACTAATGTACTTACCATAAAAACAAGTTGAGCAGAGCAAAGAGCAGAGCCACCAGCCCTCCTTGCACCTTATATTGGGCCTGAGGGGCAGGGCGGGGCCAAATTCCCAGCTCTCACCCTGGGCCAGAGGTCTCTGTGCATATGTGCAGCACATCTCCCACAGCTGCAGGCCATGTAGGGCCCCGGCAGGTGGAAAGGCTCAGGCCTGAGCAGCTGAGTCCACTTAAGAGCTCAGGCCCAAGCCTTGCCTCCTGGAACCCGGGAAAAGCCACCTGCACTGCCACTTCATGACCCCTGCCTTCATGGCTGTACTCCCTCCAAGGTGCAGTAGTCTCTGGAACAAAGACTTTCCCCCTAGCTGCTAGGCACAATTGAAGCAAATAATTGCTCTTATCTGACATGGGCTGGCCACTGCACACACCTGGAACACCCTGGCCACCCTCACTGCCTCCTGCCAGTCCCTTGGGCTCCCCTGTGTGCTTTGCTTTGTTTTACAAAAATACTTAACCAGAGAAAGCTGTCCTCTTAACAGGATTTAAAGGGCAAAATACCACATTCCTCACTACAGGCAGTTAGGGTGCAGATCTCCAGGTCTCACTCACCTGGCATACATGTGCTGATAAACCCAACCTGATCTTTTATTAAAATTGGAAGCCATCTTGCCACAAAGCCATGAAAAGCTAATTTCAGGTTTAGTATAAATTACTGCAAATTCTGAACCTGCTTGGAATGCCTGCCCGTGCCTTGAACTCACCCATGCCTGGCTCTCTGACCAGATAGCAGCCCTCTCTGAAACTTTAGTGACACCTCATAAATATTGGCCTTCCCTGGCCAGACAACGACCCTCTCTGAGGCTCTAATGGTCCTCATAAATTCTGATGTTGGGGCCAGCAGAAAAATGTAAACTACCATTAGCGTGATGCTTGTCAGAATTCTGTTATCTGTAACCCCCCTTTTGTGTAACTTGCTGGGCGATAAAGCTGGGCTGTAGGAAAGGTGGGGCTGCTGTCTTGTTCCCTGCTGTTTTGGGAGGGAAAGGCAGCCCAGCCGGTCAAAATAATAAGCTTGCTTTAATTTGAATTTAATTGGAGTCAGTGGTCTATTCTTGCGTCCTGGTCTAACAGTGCCCATGTAGCTTTGACCAGCACCTATTCCTTGCCTCTCATTTCTGGTGACCACTGTTTATTCTCAGCCTCTGTAAGTTCACGTTTTTAGATTGCCCATGTAAGTGAGGTCGTGCCAGATTTTTCTGTGCCTGGCTTATGGAATTCAGCACAACTTCCTCTAGACTCATCCAAGTTGTTGCAAGTGCCGGCATCTCTTTCCTTTTCAGGGTTTAATAATATTCCACAGTACACCTGCCAATTTGCTTAGGCATCCATCCATCTACCCATCCATCTATCCATCCATCCACAGGACATTAAAATGGATTCCGTCCGTCCCTTGGCTGTGGTGAAGGGTGTTGCAGCAAACCCATGAGTACAGATGTCTCTTCCATATGCTGATTTCATTCTTTTGAATATACACAGAAGAGGGTTTGCTGGGCCATATATTCATTCTATTTTTATTCTTCTAAGGAAGCTCCACACTGCTCTCCATGGTGTCTGCACACATTTGCACATTTGCAAATCCTCAGTGAGTAAAGCTTCATGGGAATCAAGGAGGGGGAAGACTGTGAGTGAGCCACACCCTTCCAACCAGAGGAGTTGTTAGGGGAATGGGCATGCGATCTTGGAGCCCACAGAAAATAAGCTCAGTGGCCTCGGAGAGTGGCACTGCCATTCCCAAATCCTATGGAAGGTGACACTCACGGCAGGAGTACACAGCACATGTGCTTTGGGAGATGTGAGGCTGGGGGTCTGGTGCTGGCTCTGCCCGTTGCCCGAGGGTCTGTGAGTGAGGCTTCACCTCGTTCTTGTTCTTCCCAGTGCTGTCAGTCTAAAGCCCTGAAATGGTTTCCTGTGACATCTGAAAAACCTGCCTTCAGCTGGACACAGCGCCTCCTCCCCACACCCGATGCTTCCCAGGCTGGCAGGGACAGTCTGCCTGTGTCCACGAGTGCTGCACTGGACCTGCTGGCCGCCTGCAGCTGTGTGCACTGCCGTTTCTGCAGATCAAGGCATAAGAGGGACTGAGTCCAGAAGACCCAGGCCCCTCTACTTCCACCCAGGATGCAATTAGAACACATCCAGGGCTTGACAACTCCCTGAGGACAGTTCTGTTCTTCTGGCTCTAAACCCAGAGGGACGTGAGGCTGGAGCCGCTTCCGTGAGGAAAGAGCCATTCTAACCATGGGACACATACGGCAGAAGGCAAAAATGAAATAAGATGGACTGTACCTGATGAACCCCTGGATGCTACTGCACCTGCAGTCCACTCTTCCCCTGAATACTTCAGCTTATTTGTTTAAACCTGTTTTAATTGGATTCTCTGTGATTTGCAAAAGGAAGATAACAAACTGATACATTTCATAAACTCAGGACCATTTTTATTGCAATGTTTGGTTTTTCTACTATGTAGAATAGCATCCCTCTCCCTGAAGAAAAGAAAGAAGGAAGGGAGGAAGAAGAAGGAAGAGTGAGTATCGGATGAAAGGTTCTAGCTGAGCACTCAGCCTGAGAAGGGAAGGACAGACATCGATGGTCTCACCGTGCCACAAAGAATGGCCGCCTGCACTGCAGTGGGATTACTCATGAAATACAGTGGGCTATTAGGCTCATCTGTCTCTCCACGGCCCTCTAATTAAATAACCACCTTTAAAAATCTTACTATTTTGAAAGACAGTAATTTAAGTCATTTTAGTTAGAGGGGAAATTACACAGACCAGTGGTCTTTGATAAATCAGGTTGTTCCAAACTGGTTCGCTGGAAACCCCTTTCTAAAACACCTAACACGCCACCTGTGGTCCAGGATGGAGGGCTGCCGCCCAGCACAGGGACTCTCCAGCCACGAGGAGACCAAGTCTGAAGGCAAGGACCGTGGCCATGACTTACCCCTGAGAACTGGGCTTTTCGAGGGTTAGGACACACAGAAAAGCCACCGTATGGCCCCTGCCAGATCCTGCTTCTCCCAGGAAATGTACAACAGCTGCAGGTGCAGAGACTAACCCAAAGCTCTGGCCCCTCGGGTCCATAGAGGACACCCTGGTGGGCCTGGAGGACCATGGACACAGAGGAGAGAGCAGAGAGCGCACAGAGCAGGAGGGTGGAACTCTTTTAAAAAAAATCTGAAATGTTTGAGCATCCTTTGCTTTTGAAAAGGCAAATATTCAAAAATACAGATGTGGGAAAAAGATGAAAAAAGCGATTTCTAAATATGAGCATGTGCTGCTTCCTATCAAAGGTTGAAACAAACTATAAATAAACTATAAATAAACAGACGGAAAAGAAGCAGGGAGGGCGGGGTGGGAGGAGGGAGGAGAGGGGAGGCTGAGGGCCTGAGGTGGAGCACATTATCTTCCTTGCTTGTGGGATTATTTCAAAACGAAGCCCACTGATGTGTTTTACTCTGATTCACTAATAAAGAAAAAATTTAAAAAGCAAAATTCAAACTTCAAAGCAAAACCCAAAGCAGAGCATCTCTTCCTTGATTTTCACCTGCATCGCTCACGGGGATCTGCAGGCCTGGAAGTGCCACAGCCACTGTGGCGTGCGCCAGGGGATTCCTCAAGAGCCAACCCGTGTGGCCGAGATGTGTAGGCAAAGGAACCCTGAGAACATGGCTGCGGATTGCCCTGGAAACTGCTGAGCCAAACACTCAGCCAGGCAGAGGTCCTGCATGCCAAAGGAACCAGGGAAGACAAAGGACAAGGCCACAGTGCTTAGTGCCCGCGGACCTCAGTATGACCCTCCACTCCTGCCTCCATATCCAGGCTCTTCTCAGCCACCCCTGGGCGCCACTCAGTGGGGCTGGCTGGGGGCGGTTTTCATGAAAGCCTCAGGTAATCAGTTCAGAATCCTAGCAGCTCCCAGGTTCCCATAGGTGATTTTCTTGCAGGTAATCCTTGGGATCTACCCCCGGGCGACCATACCTCCACCTTTGGCCAGCCTGCACACTGCAAATGGCCACGCTGGCAGCCTCTGCTCCCTGTGGCTGCTGGAGCAAAGCTGGAAACCCTGGGTGACTTAAATACCCATCCTTTGTGTCCTGGAGGCCGAAAGACTAGGCCAAGTGCTCAGGCAATGCTCTGGGACACCTCCAGGCACCTTCCTGTGTCCTCCCAGCTCCAATGACGCCCACAGACCCGGAAGCCTTTCCCTCCCAGTCGCCTGGCTCCAGCCTCCTTCTCTATCCTCAGAGGGCCCCGTGTGTCCTTCCTCACCCACCAGCCCCTCGTAAGGACATGGTAACCCTGCATCAGGGCACTCCCTGCTGTACTGTGACCTCACTTTGACTAACGAACACTACAAAAACCCGATTTCAAATCAGCTCATGTCCTGTCCTTGGGGGCAGGATGTCAACTTACCTTTGGGCAAAGACAGGGCCATCGCAGAGCTCCACCCTGGACCCCAGAATGCATGTCCCTTCCAGCCCCACACCCGGGCTGAGCATTAGCAGTCCCCACTGCAGGGTCAAAGGTGACCCATCAGCACTGACCTCTGGCCCTGCAAGCCCAGCCAAGGGCTCCGGGTCCAAGGGCAGGACCTTAAAATGGAAGGAACTTGGTCCCTGCAAAGCTGTCTGCTGCCCAGCCTCTCCCAGACAGCTGACTGCCCCAGTCCCCAAGGAGCTGCCTCCTGCCCAGCCTGTCCCAGCCGACTGGCTGACCCTGGCTTAAGTGAGAAACTGAACTTGATTAATTTCCATTGGCCATGGCCACCGAGACCTGGACATCATTCTTGGCTCCAGCCAGGGGGTTTTACCTGAGACTCCCAGGCATCTGGCCTTCAGAAGCAACGTGCTCTATACAAAATGCTGCTTTTGGCTACAAAAAGAAAAGAAAAAATATTTAAGAGAAAAACCCTGGAATCATGAAAAGGCTCACCATCCCTACCTCAGGTCATTAGGTATCTACAGTTCTGGTGTCTCATCTCAGCCACAACATCCTCTAATATCTGTAAGAATGTTGGTGCTAATTCATGAGAGTCCTCAGGGAAACAGGCCCCAGAGGCAAGAGAAGAAACTACTAAACACCAGCACTAACCCGAATTCTTACAAAAGTCTCATGAACCCTCAGTCAAGATATGCATCAAATCCATTCCATCACCTTCCCTATTAACTATCAAAATGTTTGCATATTTAAATACTTTCTTTTTGAAGAAAACCTTTCCTTCTTCTTTATGGGCCATTTACTTTATTTTGTATTAAGCCAACAAGAGGAAAATCGATCTGACACTGATTCTAATATGTAATTGAATGTGCATGTGTGTGAGTCTAGAGAATTTCTCTACCCATGCAGCAGAGTGCTTTACTCCCACGGCTGCAGGAAAGGTTGTTAAAACGGCTTTATAATGGATCCTTCCTGTGGATAAAATTCCTAATTTAATTCTCATTTTAATCCAGAGTTTAATCTCCTACTACTTCCTCCAATGGCATTAACTGAAAGAAATATATTGAAAGATTGAAATATTGGCCACAAAAAAAAATTAAAGAATAATTGGTCACACTGCTGATGGAGTTAATATTGTCACTTATAGGAATGGGTCCCAGCTAACCCGGAAGCCACTGCATCTGACTTTCTTGAACTCTCTGCTCACTGACCCTCCCTTTCAAGGGTTTCTGTGCACAGCTGTTGAGGTGCTGCATAAGTGGACTGCATACTGTGGTGTCCACCATCCTGAAATCCCACCTTCCGGCTGAAGAAAGGCTGCCCCTCTGGGGCTGACCAGTTCTCAGAGAAAGCAGTTCAGCCTGTGAAATGCAGACTGACCCCCAGAGCTGGGCCTGCTGCCTCTGACCGCCAAAAGGCCAGTCCTCGTCACAGTGATGTGACCTCCCCTGAGCACCCTTGAACCTGAAGGAGACAGTGAAGGATAGCACTTGGCTCTGCATCCGGCCTGTGGCATGACAGGTGTGCGAATTAGATGGGAAAACACTCTCAGGTGCCCACCATTATTGTCATCCTGTCATTATCTTGGGAACCTGTGTCTGAGCCCCTGTCTGTAATTCAGAGCCAAAAGTGGGGTGAAATTCCTCTTCCCGATAAGAAACCAGGTACAAAACTGCTTAGTATTATTTTTTGGAGACCTGGATAAGAAACTCTATTATGTGAAAAGCTCTGAACACACAAAGGAGCTTCCCCACAGCTTCTGACCAGCCCTCTGGGGTCTGGTCCCTTGTGTGTGGAGGGAGAACACAAAGCATTCGACTCTGAGGACTCAGGGACTCTGGAGGGAAAAGAACATCCATCCCCTTGTTCAGCTCTCAAAGGATGAGAAGGCAATAAAGAGGTTATGAACATCCAGAGCTATTGGCAGAAACAGATTTGAAAAAATTTTGATTCATCAGCTTTGATCTGCCACCTTCATTGCAGCGGATGGTGGCTATTGGATAAAGACACCGGGCACAGTGGCCAAGGGGCGGCCCTGGTGCTCTTAACCAGTTTGGCTGGTTAAGCTTTCATGGATTAAAATCCTTTTAATAATGTCTGCTGAGAAGTTTTCCTCTCCCAGAGAAATGCAGGAACAGAAATCATTGTACAGCCATTATCCAAAGGCTACTACAGAAAGATAATGGCCTTGGCTTTCTAAAATTGGATGCAAGTGATATATCACGCCCCAAACAGATGACGGTATAGTGTTGTTCAGTGACCAGCAGAAGTCCCCGAGTCCACCTGGGTGCCAGGACCCACAGAAACATACTGTGGCCCACCAGCTCATGCAGGAGCAGGTTTATCTCTGTGACATTTAGCAAGTCTCCAAGGAACACAGGCAGGGGACTGGACAGAAGGCAGGCAAGGCAGAGGAGGTGAGAGGGTTTCCCTGGTCCTGTGGGAAGCAGAGGTGTCAGCCTCCAAGTAAACGAGAACCATTGCCCCCACACAGGTGCTGCTTTGCACTCTCCCAGGATCTGAACCTGTGCTGGGAACCTGCCAGAAATATCCGGCCCTCTCTGCAGACGGAACCCTCAGTATGGCCACAGCATACCTCAGCCGCACTCACCTGCCACCCACAGTCCCTTCTCAGCCTCCCAGGCTGAGTTTGTCCCTCTCTCCTGTGCTCAGCCTCAGTTCCCTTTCTGTCTCACTGGTAGGTATCAAACTCTGAATTGGAGGTCTATTGAAAGTCGCAAAGATGGTGCAAGTGTGTGCCCAGGCCTGGGACCATCAGCACTTTGCTCCCCACCCCAGAAGCCACCCACTGCTTCTGGAGTGCACACGACCAGCCAAGCCAGGGACCTCTTCTCTATCACATTGGAGCCTATAAGGGGGTGCTTGTGGGTCCCTCACAGGAGAAGAACCTGACATCATGGCAGAGACACAGGACAGTCTTCTGTCCCCCACACCCTTTCACAGGTGGGTACAGAGTGATGACATTTGGAATGCCATGCCATTGTGGAGGGTGGCATGCGTGTGGCAGAAAAGAAAAGAGCATCACATAACTAATGTGCAGGTGCAGGGACAGTGTCTAAAAGGTGTCATTTGACCCTGATTTTTCTGAGCCTCGAGATAGGACCCGTGGTCCTGGGAGGCCCTGGGCACTATCAGGGTGTCTGAATCTTGGACAGCTCCTATCCCCACTCTGATGACAGCTGTTGACTTCAAGACTGGAAGCAACATTTCATGCATGGTGTCATCTTCACCCAACCAGGAAAACACCACCACGGCTCAGCTTTCCATCCCGGGCCTGCTCCAGGCAAGGTCATCAGTGCAAAGGTGGACATTGCAGGAAATCACCTTCCATCTGCCATGCAGAGGTGGCCCCAAGGTGGTATAGCCATGACCACTGGAGGGGGGATGAGAGGCACAGAGAAGGACACCTTCTGGCCCCATGTCTACCAAGGGCCTCGCTTCTCACATGGGCACAGCTCCCCTCTGCAGCCCAGCAGACAAGCCTGCTCCTTTGATAGACATGAGGCTCAGTTAAGCTGACTCAGGGTCACTTCTGTTACTTTAAACCAGAGACCTCTACTTCATATAAGTTTGCCATAGTCCTGAAACCAGATTTATCCAGTCAACAAAGCTGAGACCAACGAAGCTGAAATGGTCCTGATCCTGTCACAGGCAGGAGCTTGGGTGTTGCCTGTCCCCTAGGGTCCCTGTGTTGAAAGCTGAGCTCTCAGGATTTCCCTGGAGAGCTGCGACACAGAGGCATGTGTGTGCAGGTGATGGAGGCCCAGGTTTGTCCTTAACTGAAACAGAACATAGCCCATACAAAGAAACTGCCCTGTATACAGAAAACACCTTTATAAAGAAAACCCACTGAATAAAACCCATGGGGCAGAATTATGCCCAGCCCGAGCTGCAGGCCAGTGTCTTCCTCCTTCTTTAAGTGGACGCTTCTTGACACTTATGAGTTCACCGCTCTCTAAGTGTCCCTTTAAGCAGCTCTGGCTAGTTCCCAAAAGTTCATTAAGGGGCTGCCTATGTGCTGCCCATTGAACTTCTGAGAAGGCAGAGGGGACAGAGGCTTGCCGGTCCCCAGACCGTAATTCCACTGTCTCACACACACAGCCACATGGAGGTTTTGGAGGGTAGTAAGCAGAGGGAAGTGAGGGGTCACAATTCAGCCCACAGCAGTGACTTGTCATCACTGTGTCCCCAGCACCCAGCACAAAACCCGGTGGTGTAGGCAGGTAGCCAACATGCTTGAGTGTCTCGTCACTCATCCATGCTCTGTGGACAAAAATAATGACAGTCACTAACTCTTAGAATTATCAAAGGAATTTAAAAAGTGTTTGTGTTTGAAAAGCCCTTAGAAAGGTGCCTGTGCCCGGTGAGGACCAGTGGCCTAGTAATTCCTGCCTGTCTCAGCCTCTCACACTCTCCCCAGGGCCAGGGCCGCGTCTGGCTCAGTCACCCAGGTGGCTCAGCAGCAGCATGGCGCCAGCTCATGGAGAAGCTCAATTTATACCTGTCGGGTGAAGGAAGGGCAGCCTGGGTGAGTCGAACGAAGCAGCTGCAAGACTAAAATGCAAAGATGTCCACGGGAAACAGAAAGAACTTCAGATCTTCTCCCTCAGCACAAATTTTCTAAGACCAAATTTTGCCTTCTTCTGTCCATTTTCCTAGAGCACTGGCAACCATTTCTGGTTTGTTTTGCTCTATCCCCCACCCTTTTTTTAACCTTGTTACTAACTTATTTAAAAAAGAAAATCTGCCTACTGGGTAAAGGCACAACCAGGAAGAGGCAGATGTCTCTCATTAGTAGCCGATGGCTTCAATCTTTCACACAACTTTAATTTTATTTTCCTGTTTAATGCTCATCAATATATCCCATGGAATAAAGGCTTCAGGCGAATAATGTCAGCTTATGAGTTTGCACTTGAGAGACTCCATGGGGTGTGGGCAGGGGACACCCTGGGGTGGTTTCCAGCTTTTTCTGGTGGCCAGGGAAGCAAGTGTTCTCTGGGCACAGCTTGGGCTCACGGGGGCACTTGCCTATTTTTCGTGACTCTACATTTCATGTCCTCGTGTCCACTCCTCTCTCACTTTAGACCACCACATGGTGGCTCTTCATGTCTTTATCTGCTAAAATTCCCATTTAACCGAGTTCTGCAATCCCTCCACAGGCTGCGGGCCCGTCCTGCTGCAGCGGCCAATGACGATCTCAAGTGCTGTGGAGAGATATGGAGGCTCAGAAAACAGCCTCAAAATGCACCCCAGGCAGCCACCTGCACTCCTCTAATGAGGATTTTAAAAGGATTTAAGAAGCTGCGGTTCATGTAAGTTGGGGGACTGTGCCGGGCAGACCAAGGAGCTGCTGATTCTCAAGACAAGCTCAACATCCAGGGCACATGACAGCGAGGTTTCTCAGAGGGCTTCATTACATAACATATTTACCCACTGACATAGCTTGGAGGGGTGGGGACAGATCGAGGTACCAGGGATCCGGGTAGGTGGAGAGGGGCTGAGACTCTAGGGGGTGACTCAAAGGAACGTCAGACGGGTCAGACACCTTGGTGTGGCTGCCACAGCAAGATCCACAGGGACATCCAATTGGACTGTGAAGCTAAGTTAAGCACACGCAGCGTGCACACCCAACAGGTGACAGGGAACGAGCTGCCAGATGACATTGACGTTGACCGCCTGGTTGGTGTTCTGCACGGTCATTCCAGATGCCAGCTCTGGGAGGCTGAGCCAAGTGTCCACAGGACCCGTGATTCTTTGCAACTTCCAGGGAATTAAGGACTATTTCAAATTAAGTGTGTAGGAAGAACTGTGGATGGTGTGGCTGGCACTGAGCCTGAGGGGCACTGGCTTCAGTCACAGATTTCCGTGGTATCTCTGGAACACTCCCTGTCCCTCAGCCAGAAACACACTCACCTCAGTCCATCAAGGGCCACCTATGTCTGCGACCTCTGCAGATGAACCAGGAAGTTGTAGCTCCTTTCTCTCTTTCTCTTCCCAGCCCCCCCCTCATGCCTGCCTCTATGGTGCGCTGGAGCCTTGAACTAATATCTAATTCCACTGGTAGGGTCGCTCTCCATCCTGGGGTCACTCTCTGTCCCAGAGTCGCTCTCCATCCTGAGCTCACCCTGTTTCCCTTGCAACACTGAAAGTCGGGGCTCATGTGGGGCTGATTTGCAGTTAGGCTGCAGAACCCCATCCCCTCCAGCAGGATAAGAGGAGTCCTACCTGCACAGAGCCTCCCCACATGCCTGAGCACAGAGCCAGCATCACAGGTTTGCGTTGGGCTCTGTTGAGAGCCTAGTAAGTGACCCAGCCATGAATTCTGGGCAGTTTTTATTCAGGACATATTTGTCTTCAGTATGTTTTCCTCTCTAATTCTGTGTATCATTAATCTTTTAAAATGAGAGATTTTAAGAGGCAAACCCTATGATGTGAAAATCTCTACAGTGTGTGTGCTGCATTCAAACACAAGTCTCTGTAGCAAACTCAGTAAACTGAGCAGGATAACCATCCTAGAAAACATGGAGATCCTGGCATGGTGCTCACCTCCTCCATAAGCATGTGGAGAAGAGCTGGGCACATGCAGCTCTTCACTCTCATCCTCTAAACCAGAATGGAAACCCTAATCAACAAGACATTTGCTCCTGGAAAATAACCAAGTACTGTACCAAAATATGTGAGGCAGCTACTTTATTTTTTAAAACAGTTTTTCATTTAGCTTGCAGTTTGGAGGCTGGAAGTCCCACTAGCATGGCTCAAATGCTTCCAAGGGCCCTGTGGCTGCACATGGTCATGGCAGGAGCTTGCTTGCATCCCTGGGTCTGTGGCCTACCCACTACTTATACAGCCACTAGCATCCAATCATGGGGACTCCACCCTGATGATCTATCTAATGCAGTCATTTTTCAAAGGTCCCACCTCTAGACACCACAGCTAGATCCAGTCTCTACCTCTCCATCCACTGATATAAGATTTTTGAGGTTAAACTGTATGATTTGGGGCAACACATCATATTTAAGCCATAGCAACTTGTTTGCTGGGTCACTTTGCTAATTAGCAGTGGGAAGTGACACCCAAATAGAAAAGAAAAATTCTCAGAAGAGGCTACCCCTTTCCCTTGCGCATGATCACCCATCATAACAGGTCCATAACCACGCGATCCTGGTACCATCTTCAGAAGGCATCATTGACGCAAGAGGACTTGGTGCCACTGAGGTCTAATTCCCAGGAAATGGGCAACAGACTGGGCTGAGCTAACAAAGATGAGGAGGGAGGGGACGTCCATTTCCTTCCTTTCTGTCATTTCACTCTGTCCAGGACTCCACTTGGCGCCGACGGTATTTCCCATATGAAGAGCATGAAGCATCAACCAGAGAGCCCAGGCTTCAGGTTCCAGAGAGCAAGTGACCTTAGGCAGCAAAGCATCACTGAGCAGAATTAAACACCACCGAAAAATGAAAACAAGGGAGTCGTCCCTCCAAAGTGCCTGGTACTTAGCAGGTGATCATTAAATATTTAACAGATGAATGAAGAAAAAAGAAGGAAAAGTCACCTAAAATTTATTTTGTTTTCCCTCCTTTTGGGCCATCCCCCTCCTCCATGTTGTGATGGCTCTGGCACCTGCTTCGCTTACTCTATATCTCCCTCAAGAAGATTGCAGCCCTCAAGAGCCCCTTACGGCAGCATCTTGGAGCTAAGTTGTAATGAGGCCAATTGTGGGTTAAACCAATTGTGATCCATGCTCCGGACTGAGGGTTGGGCAAAATGCGGCTGCTTAATATCTGAGCAACTCCAGAATTGGCCACCGAACACAGATCCAATGTCAGCCACAAATTGTGCAGCACATCACCTGGTGACAAAAGACAGAATTTTAGGTGACAGTCCAGATGGTTTCAGTGTCATTTAACTAGGTTGTAAATACCATTGCATGGTGCAGGGAGGGGAGTTTCCCTGAGTACATCTCTTGCAGACTTTCTGATACTTTAAGGGGAGTCTCAGCTTGCAAGGACCTTCAGCCCTTTCCCCACCCACACCAACATCCCTCACGATGGACCTGGTGGCATCAGGCCTTCCCTGGTGTGATGCTCCCTGGTAGCAGTTATCTTCTACTGAAAGGAAATTATACTGTTTTGCATTCCTAGTGTCCAAGTGGTTCCCATTTTAAACATGGATTTAAGCAGTGTATTTAAAAAAAAAAAAGAAAAAAACATCAAATAGTCGACAAATGCTGTGGCCACAGAGGGGTTTTGCACCAAAGACTGAGAACTTGGAAACTCAAGGGGAGTGTTAAAAGAGAAGATTTGGGACTTTAAAAAGCCTTCAGAACAACCCAGATACTAGCAGTGAAGCCTGAGAATGGCGGCACCAGAGTAAGGCAAAGTCACACAAAATCATCTTGTTTCCCAAGAAACACCCTCAGCTTATTTCATATTTGGAAATCAGGTCTGTTTCCCTCTGCAGCCTGCCTGCACCCCCAGACAATCCCCGCATGTTCCCAGGCATGTGCACTGACATGTGGACAATGAGCAATGCGACGGCCCCACGTCTGCCCGTGCTCCAGTGCCATGTCAGCATGTCACATTGATCACTGCCACCGTCCCTGCTGGTTCTGAAAGCCAGCTAAAGTATGCAAGGTCATGATTCAAGGCACATCGATTTTTGTCTTGAAATATAGAATTATAAGGATAGAGAAAGCCATAAGCTAATACATTTATGTCTGTGACGTGATTCATCTTGAGATGTTTGTTAAGGAAAAGTGGTAAATTGAGTAAAAGACAAATGCTAACTTGTAAAAAGTCAATGTAAGACGCTGTATATTCAGAAAACTATGGGCCCTGGGTGATTGGCCCCGGGGCCCAGTTGTGGTGCACGTCAGGCCTTGCTGCAGGGCCATGCATCTGTCCGCACAGCTCTAGGGCCAAGGAGACCTATATGAGTTGCCCTCTGCATTCCTCCACTATGGAGGAGAACTTCCCTGGTGTTTGGAGGCCACAGAGATCTGAATGTTTGTGCCCATAAAATTAAGATTTTGAAATCTTCATTCCTCTGATGGTGGCATCAGGAGGAGGAACTGTGGAAGGTGACCCAAATCAGGAGGGTAGAGCCCTCACAAATGGGAGTCGTGCCTAATGAAAGAGGCTCCAGAGCACTTGTCCAGCCTCCCACTGAGTGAGGATACAGGGAGCGAGCATCATCCATGAGCTGTCCGTGGCTTTCACCTGACAACAAATCTGCCATGGCCTTGACCTCAGACTTCCAGCCTCCAAAGCTCTGAGAAACACACTTCTGTTGTTTCTGAATCCTGAGGGATTATGGCAGCCTGAAGGACTAAGACAGAGGCCCCAGGTACGGCCATGGGTAGCCAGAGAGAAATGGACTCACGAAATGCATCAAAAGCTGAGCCCAGGACCAGCAAGAGCACAGGACAGGCAACAGCACAAGTCTTCCCCTCGGGCTGGGCACACCTCCTGGTCCTCTTCATCTCAGACCCAAGGCTCTGAGCCAAAGGAGGAGGATAGAGTCTTCCAGAAGAGTCCACAGGTCTCGAGAGAGCCGCATGAGACAGGCGCCCACTGACGAGACAACCTCCAGTTTCCTTTTCTGGTGGTGATTTCCCTTCTGTTCACCTCCATGGTTGTTAAGCAGACTGAGGCATTGGAGGTGGTGAAATCCATACAGAGCATCGCTGCCGGAATAACACAGAGGCCATCTAAGCAGGGGACAAACATCAAGCCTCAGCTGTGAACTCAGCGACTGTCCCTCTCTGTCAGGCCGAGTCACTATTCCTCCTGAAGGGCTGGCAGCAGCTGCCCACTGGTCCCATTTGTTACTTTCACTTGGGCACTCCTTCTTGGGTCACAAATATTTTCTTAATCAACTCTCATCTTGCCCCATCTCAACCATAATGACTTTCAAAAACAGGACAAGTGAACCGCTGGGGTTTGTGGGATTCTGTGTTGACAGGAAATTGTGGGAAAAGAATGTCCCTCATTGTGTTAGAGATGTTGAGCCAGCAGGCTATCATGACCACACTGTGCTGGGACCTTCTGGACACTGGCTCGTGGTCACTACAGGTGGCACCACCAGGCCCCTCCACAATGGCCACCCCTGGCCAGGAGATGCTGGATGCCCCTCATTCTCCAGCCCATGCTGACCCCCAGCCTTTTCCCTCCAGAGGAGACCTGCTGGGGGCACTGGGATTCCCACCCGGTGGCAAGAGGAAGAGTAGTCTTCTCCTCTGTCCCATCCCCAGGCTTCCCAGCAGGGACTCTGAAAGGAGTCACACAGACTCTTAATGAAGACCCAACTGCACTTCCATGTTGCCCACAGAGGCCTTCAGACCGCACCCCTGCATCCCCTCTGACCCCAGCTGAAAAATCTGTGAGAAGCAGTTGGCTGCCCCCTGCTGGGGGACACCCAAGCCTGCAGTCCTGCTGCCATGAGAAACTTGTCTACAGCCCCTCCTCTACCCTCAGGGCCCTACCATCCTCCACCTTGCTCCAGCCACTTCAACCTGCTCACTGGGCCCAGCCTATTAGTTGGGAGAGGCCATCCCTAAGGCCCACAAAAACTCAGATCCAGTTGCCTTACATGGCTTTGAAAAGTAGCTGAAGTCGCCACAGCTCAGTCCCCTCATCTATGTGTTGGGGATACTGGCAGATGCCGCCGGTCACTGTCCCTATAGCAACTCTTCCCTTCTTCCCAATGACAACACCTGAGTTCTGCTCAAGCTGGTGGCACAGACCCCTCCCAGTCTTTCTTGCAGTTAAGAACAGACATGCCCTGCATTCCCAAGGGATGAGAAGTGGACAGAGGCCACTGGGCATGGTGTCCTAGCATGGTCACAGAAACAGAGAAGTTATCTGGCAGCTACTCTTCACCTTTGCTCTCACCCTCATTCTTCCTCCTCTCTAAAGTAGGTGGCAGTAGAGATGGCATTAAAGCACTGCCCCATGACGGACTGAGGTCAGGTCATCAGGGAGGTTAAACAAACCAGGTTTTAGCAGCTCTCTTGTCACAGCAGTGAATCACCATGGACGGGAAGAGCTGAAGGCCACTCAGCCATTCTTCACCGGAGTAGCCAACAACCTCCCAGTGTTCCTGTTACAGTGTCCCCTCCAATAACGGGAGCTAAAAATAACATTTTTGCTGCCCCTTCCCCTACAGACCCCGCTGCCACCCGGTGTCCTGCAGGAGGAGCCATGTGCTCATGGCCCAGCAGCTTGAGGATAAAATAAATAGCAAGTGCTCGCCATTCAAGTGGAATTGGGATTAATTCAGAACTCGTTCCCAAACTTCCCAAGAAGCCTCATGGTATCGTGCTCTGGGCCCCTTCTTCCTCCTGCTTGTGGCATCCTGCTAAGGGGACTGTCTAAGGGCACTGCTTGGGGACATCTGTGCATGCTGGGCCCTGCCCTGCCTGGGAGTCTGCTGGAAACTCCACTCCCGCTTCAGCCCTCCAGCCCTGGGGCCTCTCCTCCTCCCCCTGTGGCTGGGGGTGAAGCCCAGGGTGCTGGTGGCTTTTACAAGAGCTTTCAGTATGAGGCCCTGGTGTCACACAGAGGAGGCTCTGGGCTTCTTTAATTTACATACCCAAACCCTCCCCCAGCTCCCAGGCCAGCTAAAGCACCTCAGAATGACAGAGAAGGAGCAGCTGAATCCCCCCTCCTTGCCCCCAGCCTCCAGCCTGGCGCTCCTGCACCCAGGGCAGAGAGGTCCCTGTCCTCCTGAGTCCTAGAGGAGCAGCATGTCCCTGGGGTGCAAGCTCATGCTGCTGCACAGCCATAACCTACTGGACCCCCTACCTGGGAAACAAAGGCAAGGGCATCTCCCCAGCTGCTGCCCAGCTGCTGCCCAGGGCCTTGCAAAGAGTGACAGCAGGGATGGAGGAAATTCTCTCAGAGACACCCGTGCCTAAGGCACCTGAACCTCCTACCCACCCCCTTCCACCACAGTGGATGGCCAGGCCACACAGGAGACAGCCCAGCTCAGCACATCCGCAGCCTCATGGGCACTGGGCACTGAGGCAGGTGTGATCGAGGACAAAACCCTGGCCTCAACTCTGCGACTGTTCCTCAGTCACGGCAGAGCACCTCGTCTTCTCCATTTCCACAGGTGTGTGACATGTAGCACATAAGACTCTCCTGTCCCTCTGGCCTTCAATAATTGGACAAATCCCTCCTGTTTGCTCAAAACCTCCGGTGGATCCTCTGGCCTTCCAGTGCACTGTTAAGTAATGCACTTCCCCAAAATCATCTGCCCACCTCCTCATCAGTGACATTCCACTGCCAGGCATCCCAGCCACCCGAGATCAAAGTCCACACACCTGTGGCCCTTCTTTGACCTGTGTTGGGCGTCCTGGCAGCCTGAGTATTTGAAATCATCTGCTGGGCTTTGTGCACAGGGCAGGAGCCCCTTCTGCAGGGACACTGTGCCAAGGATAGGAATGGGAGCTTCCTTAAGGGGAAAGCCCAGAAGCCTGTCCACTCTGCTCTGCTCTGCTGTTGGGTCTGGGGTGGTGTCCGGGCTCAGAGAATTTAAAAAGACAACATAAAGTGGAAATAAGGATTGGAAACGTGGTGATGCAGGTATTTAAACAAAATACGGTGAAGTTTCTTTTTTTGAGGGGGCGGGTGCTGGGGATTGAACCCAGGGCCTTGTAATGCAAGGCAGGCACCCTTCCAAGGAAACTAATCCCCAGACCAGGGTGAATTCTTTACCATTTAGAAAAAGGTAAAATATTCTCCATTCGACTCCACAGGCAGTAAGGTGAAAAGACTGACAACTACACAAAATTTAAGGATAATTAAAATTTCCTCTGAAACTAAGATAATCAGAAATGTAAACTGAGAGAAGACACAACTTTCATCATAGAAGAAGGTTCATCTCAGCACATAAAGAATTTATAAAAGAAGAGGCCCACGTGGGAAAATGGGCAAGAGTTATGCACAAGAACTGACCAAAAAATAAATGGATGCTACATGTGCAAGGTGCTCCCTCCTGGCAGCTGACACTACACCCAGGGGCTTCCCTAGCAGGGTACTCTGGGGCCAGGCTGTGGGGAAACAGGGGCTCCCTGGTGTCCCTGATGGTAGGAAGAGCTGGGAAAGGGGATTCTTGAGATGCGTTTGGGAAAATTGCAGTGCCAACTGCTTGTTGAGAGTACAGGTACATCTGAGCAGTTAAATGATCTTTGACAATATGTAGAAAATTTCCAAGGCCTATGTAAGCATTTACAAAAAAAGCCATACAATGTCTATACTTTGCTTCATGAAAGGAAACTGGCTGCGGGGTCACAGTTGCAGAACCCAGGCTGTGTGACATGGATTTCACTGGGCCAGTCTCTCTGCCCTAAAGAAGAAAGCGAAAATGGAGAATTGCAAAAGATATTCAGCTCATGATCACGATTCACCTCTGGTTTGGACTGACTGCTCCTTTCAGAGGTTATAAAACCAAAGCACAGAGAGGTCCTTGATCTGCCCAATGTCACAGATTAAGCAGCAGTAGCGCTCAAGGGCAGGGTCATTCTGCTTCCTGTACCCTGTGGAGATGGAAGATGGTTATTAGGAAACCCGAAGAAACACTCAGCACATCTTCAGGGTCATGGCTGGCCGATACCCCTGAATAAAATGCTCCTTATTATTATTCTGGCTATTCCTTCCCTCCATCAGTCTCTCTTTGTCCAACCACAAGCACCAAAATAAACAACAGACCCTGGATGGAGAAGTTGGGGAGAATTTACTAAAGGAGCTGCTTCTCCCCAGTACCCCGTCCTGCTTGCTCATGGCTCCCACACCCTCAAATGGGTGAATCCAGAGGCAAGCTGGCCCTGCCTGGGGTCCCCAGGAGTGACCTTCAGCTCAGCGTCCTGTGGCTCCAGGGCGGGCTCTGCACAGCACAGAGGTCTTTGCATGGCTTTGGTGCTGCCATGAGTGCCAGTGTCTATCCTTAGACGAAGCTGGAAGGTTGCCCTTTCTCTTGCCTCTCAGGGGCCCCCAAGTGGCTGCTGGTGTGCACTGAGGCAGGGGTGGGTGCCACCTAGGGACTGAATGCCTCTGCAGCTCGGGCTCCATCCTGGAGACACTGCTCCCATCTTTCAAAGGATGCTACCAGGCCACCTCACCTATGACTTGGGGCATGCAAGAGAACCACACTGGTGATGGACAGCACCAAAGGCATGGTCACTGGTCACTGTGTCACACCTTCCACCTGTGCAGGGCTCATCGACCTGCCTGAAGCATTCCTTCAGAGACATCTGACTCCCTGCTGGAGCAGCATGGCTCTAGCTGTGGCAGTTCCTCTTGGTGGGGGTGTGAGGGTTCACAGAGGTGCTGAGCATGATGCTCACGTCCAGACTCGGGGCAGAGGACAGTGTGTCAGGACACAGAATTTGGACAGCGAGCACCAACGCACTGTTCTGGTGTGCCGTTGCTGCTCATGAAAAAAAAAAATGTGCATTTTTCATTGAACCAAATAATGGCTTTGCACCGCTAATCAGCCTGAACTTGATTCTGCTATTTGGTGGCAATTAGATCTGGCTGTTGACCTAATTATCCAGGTCTAGAATTAGACTCTACCCCCGAGCTAGGGAGAGCTGTTCCCAGTTGCTCCAACAACTTACCTGGTGGTAAAGGGACACCTGTAGTCAAAGATTTGCCCAAATCGGCCTCAAAAATCCCATGAGCTAAAGCTACAGGTAGTGAAGAAAATCTCATTTTCCTCAAGTCCTCACTAATTACAGCATGTCATCACAGGCTGATTAGTGTTTATCCAACAGAATGAAACAATGTGCTGATTCCTGATCCAGCCACAACCTTAACTGCCATTTAAACAGGGCATGATATTTAAAATATTAATTTAATTATCTTCTAGCATCTTATAATTATAACTCCAACGTATCGCTCAGTATATATTTGCATGTGTAAAGAATCCATCACTGTTATTCTTCATGGCACAAATGGCTGTTGGTTTGACTTCTGACCTGAGCTGGCATCTAGCTATTGGGAAAGAGATGACATGTTTTCTGCACTGAAGCCTCCCAATGTGGAGGAAAGAATGGAAGAGCAGCCATGCAAGAGGAGCACCATATCCCTTACCTGGGAGGCAGGCTCCACCTCAGAGGGGTTCAGAGTGATGCTCGTCCTTTCTGCTGCCAAGCCAGCCAACAGACTGAAAGTCACTTCAACACTCCTCAAAGTCCCCCATCATTGAGGGGGAGGGAGCGGGGAGCTCTGCAGGTCACTATCCAGCTGCAAAGTGCTCAGACTTCAATGTCTACATTAGTTCTCTAGGATAATGTTCTCCAGGGAGTCTTGATGTACACTTTTATCAATAAGTACTCACACACATACATCCATAAAGTAATTACTCCAGTAGCTGTCAGTCCTACCTGCCGAACACTCCAGTTTACATCTCACCAGAAATACCACAGGATTGTAACTGAAGAGCCGCTCAGCTTAATAAATCAGATGATTGACCCTGAGCAGAAGTGGCAGGTGCTATAAGGAAGGGACACCCATGGTGGGCAGATATACTCAGAATGGCCAGTGTCATCTGCAGCCCTCCCAAGCCACCATGGCTGCCATGGTTGACCAAGAGCCCCTGCCTGGAGTTCCTGGCCTCCTCACTCATGACTATCCCCCTTGGTCAGCTTGCTATGTCCCTCAGGGCCCTTGCCATTCCTCTTCTCCCTCTCTAGAACCTTCCCTTCCCCATTTACCCCATGGACTGCCCACTCACTCCTCTTGGGTCCTTCTTGGACCAGTTGCTAAATAGTCTGGTAGTTTCCCCCTCCCATCGCTGGCTCCACTGGGCACTCCTGTGACCACACATTGCCCTTTACCCCTCCTGGCCTACCCTATATTTACTCTCTTCCCCCTCAAAATTACAAGCTCCATTTATATTCTATGCCCAATGCCTAGAACAGAAATGTTCAATAAATGTTTGTTGGGACAAATCCTGAATCAACATCTAGCACAAGAACTCAGCACACACCATCCAGTGACACAGACCCTCCCTCCACTCAAACCTGTTTCTGGAGAGCTGAGATACGAGGGTATGTTTCCAACAGAAACCACGGGTATAAGTGGAGTCCCTTCATGCCTCCCAAAGAATCTTCTGTCTGTCCACTCTCCTCCCACTGGTGACACAGGTCACATGACCAAGGCTGAGGACAACAGAATTGAGGCTAGACTCTGCCCAATGAGAGAAAACAAATGACCTCCTCCATCTCAGCTGCTGACACTCATCATCACCACATGGTCATCATCATCATCATGCCATCATCCTAATTGCCATCATGTCACAATCATTGTCATCACCATCATAGTCACTGTCATCATTATCACCATCACCACCACCATCACCATCATTGTCATCATCATCACCACCATCATCAGCACCACCACCCACCATTTCTACCATCCCACCATCACCATCATCATCACCATCATCATCACCATTATCATCACCATCACCATCACCATCATCGTCACCATCATCATCATCACTACCACCATCATCACCACCATCACCACCATCACCACCATCACCACCATCATCATCATCATCACCATCACCACCATCATTATCATCATCACCATCACCACCTCCACCATGTCCATCATATCCACCATCACCACCATCACCATCGCCATCATTGTCATCATCACCGTTGCTGTCATCATCATCATCATCCCCAGATGGAGGGCATCACCAGAACCTCTGAAGCAGAGACTACAATGCGTAGGGTCAGTGCCTTCCATCAAGCTCAAAAGCAAAGGTGGCACAAGAAATTTCCATGGTAAGAATGCAGTGATGGTGTGGTTTGTACCTCTAGGAAAGACCGAGAGAAGCTCCTGGGTGTGAGCACGTGAGGGCCTGGTGAGCTCCTCATGATAAAGCCTGAGGGTGACTTGCTGCACCTGCTGTGGCAGGTATCTTCCTCACACAGAAACAAACCAGCCTGAGGCAGATCAAAGCACATTACAGATAAAACACAAATGTGTGATTGTTAAGAGCAGTGCAGTAACAAATCTAGTGTGAGGCAGTGAACGTCACTTTGTTATTCACTCCAGTTTGAAGAAAAACAACATATAATTAACAAGGTTGCATGTTTCCTAAGAATGTTTTTAACCTGATATTATGGAATAATGACCATGTTTTCTATATCAGAACTTACCAGGTAATCCATATGTACTGCCCTTGTTTCAAAAGGAAAGAAATTCATCAGTTTGTTAAAGTCAATAAGGGCCATCTGTTTTATTTGTACGTGTAGTTTCTTCACTAATTTATTGCTTTGGTCTTTTTGGTGTCTCACATTTTCTCATGGGGATGAGTTATTGCCCACAAGTAGCTGGCTTGGAGGAGATGCCCAGTAGTGAGTCAGGAGGGTGGGTGGTCAGGAGAAGGGATAATGGGACATCAGATGTCTGTGGACCCAAAGCAGAATTGGACTCACTGCACAAAACAGAGGTGCTCCTCAAAGGTGCAGCCCGGAGAATCCCCCAAATGGGCCATAGTCTGAGGAGAGATCACTCATGACTTTCAAGTTGCTGCCCTTCATCTCTCCTTGGCCTCCAGTGGGCAGAGGCCCCTACCAAGTCAGAATGAAGTGCATCCTCTCCATGTTGTCAGGAAGTTGGCTTTGCACCCCTGAATCTGCAGAAAGAGACATCATGTGAAATGCTTTGAGACCACCACATGTCACTCCACCCTCTGATACACTCTGCAAGAAGTAGACTTTCCGGAAACCAAGGGGAACATGGTGACATAGTGACACGGGCCAAGGAGAGTGGCTGCATGTTGTTTATGGGCTCAAATCCTGACTATCTTGCCACCTGGCCTTTATGTTTTGTTCTAGTGTCCAGGCCTCACTCTCTTCAAACTCAAAATGAGAAGAGGACCCAACAGCCAGGATGGTGCCGTCGATGCTGGCAGTACAGCATTTCCAGGACAACTTATCTTGTGTGTTCAGATGTTCAAAGCTGAAAATGCCCGCCCAGGTGTGGCAGTGTGAGATACAGGTCCTTGGGTGAAGTTGAAGGCACAAAGTTGGTCCATGGCTCTGAAGCATTGATGCCCTGGTCTCAAGCATGTGGTCAGCCAGGATGCCACCGGTGGGAGGTGGACTTAACTTGACCTGCCTAAGGACCCTGCTTCGAGTCCCTGCCTTGGCTGACACTGAGCACAGAACCAAGAAGGAGCAACTCATCTCGCCACCGCCTGGTCCTGTCTCATTTCGCTCTCAGCTGCAGCTGCACAGTCTGACCTGCTCTCTCCAGATACAGATGGAAACAGGAGTTCAAGAGGTCAGTCCCCTCCCCCCAAAGGCAGCACTAAGTAAGGACCAAATCTGGATTGAGAATCCTGCTTCAACCCACAGTCCACAGAACATCAAAGATGCCTCCCTCGCCTTTTCCAGGAGGGTGCAGATGAGCACTCTGTTGGTGACCCTCGCAACAGCTCTCTGCCCCCTGAGTCCCCACACAGCCTCCCTCCAGTCCTGTGAACTGTGTCCATGTATCCATGAAATCCCAGCAGCCTTCCGTCCTCTGACTCTGGGCAGATAGTGCCAGCCTCACAGGTACCTGAGATCCCTTGCCCAGAGGGTCCCCCAGTTGTTCTGTTGCACTGCACTCACCATCTTGAAATCCTTGGATGTGTGCTCTGGAAGCACAGTCTGGGGGCAGAGGGCAGTGCAGAATCACAAAGTGCCACAGCAGGTGTGGCCACCCTCCTGGCTTCCTGTCACCTGCAGAGCCTGCAGCACACCCAGTAGGCTGGCAGGGTGCCTCGGGGGCCGGCAGGATGGGTAGTGCGTACTGCAGGTGCATCCCAGGAGGGGATGCTTCAGCTGCCCCAACAGGCGCTGACACCTAATCACAGCTGCTTTGAATGCAAAAAGTAGGCAGCAGCATCCTAGGAGCCATGACAGCCAGAGCTGCCTGGCCCGTTCCTGCCTCAGGCTCTCCTGGAGCATGGGCCACAGATCAGCCTGCTGTGAAGCCAGGGAGGAGACGGAGAGGACAGACAATGCCAGGTGCTTCTCTGAACAGCTCCCCTTGCTCACTGACAGGCTGGGGCCGAGCTGGCCAGCAGGTGGCGTCACACCAGGTAGTGAAAGAAATGGGGAAGTCCTTTTGTGCAGTGCTGACACCATTCCAGTGAGAACAGAGGACACGCGCCTTCCCAGCTAGGAATCGGGGACTTTCAGACGTGGGGGTTCTGCACCCAGGCTCGTGTGCGGGCACTGCGTTTAAAACTGGCATTAACTGCTTCAAGATGACTGCAAGATTCATGCCAATAACTTTGAGATTTTGAGTTTTCTTGACTCAGAAAAACACTAAACAGCAAGCTAAAAAAACCACCATGATAAATTGAGAGGCCACAGGAGAAAGGCACTGCTTCTCCTTCCACACCTAAGGTCTTCTCATCCCTTTGAACAGGGGCTGCACAAGCTTTGCTGTGCCCTGCGGGGGGGGGTGCACCTGCCTCTGCCCCCAGGCTCTGGGGGGTCTCAACCATGCTCATGATTTCCACCCTGTTTTAATGACATCCTCCTTGGATGCAAAGCTGGTACCTTACAGATTGCTGCACCCCCTGGTCACCACAAGGATCAAGCCCCCGGGGAGCATTCCAGGGGGAGGAGTAGGAGTTCCCACCAGTGTGATGAAAGACATTAAGAAGAAAGTTAATCAAGCTGCTGATGAAAATAACAATAAAAATTTGTTTGCACTTCTTATATGTTTCTTCCTTACAAATTAATGTACTCTTTAAAATCCTCTCATCTATACCTAAAAACAGGCTCATTAGTCTCAGTTTGAAATTTTTCAATGTCTAATAACAGAAAACTGGAATCAAAATGGCTTTAAAAACTAAAGGCAATTTATTGCTTCACTTAAAGAATCAACATTTTGTCCCAGTTTGACAGAACTTCCACAGACCTGGTGTGTTTGTTTCTTTTCTTCTTCTCCTTTGCAGTGACTATATCCCAAGCATGCCTCATGATCACAAGATGGTTGCCAGAAACTCCCAGGCACACAAGCTTCCTCATTCATTTCTTTTTCCACGTATGTGTGGTTATGAGCTAACAGACTATAAGTCTAAATCAACTTGTATCTTTTATGTGCTAACATGTGCACAAAGGTTATCTGAAAAATGAAGTCAATGCAGAGGATAACATATCTCAGGCACAGAGAAAGTGCAAGAGAATGGCTAAAAATATTGTCTAAACAGCTGGATCAAACTATAACTGAAATTACAACCCTGACTTTTTTTTGGGGGGGTGGGTACCAAGGATTGAACTCAGGGGCACTTGACCACCGAGCAATCTCCTCAGCTATATTTTGTATTTTATTTAGAGAAAGGAAATCACTGAGGTGCTTTGTACCTCACTAAGCTGCTGAGGCTGGTTTAAACTTGGGATCCTCCTGCCTCAGCCTCTTGAGTCGCTCAAAGTATAGAGGTGCACCACTGTCCCCTGCACAATCCTGACTTTTCTATTACAAGTTATCCATAAACGCTGGTTTTTTGCTTGTTGATGGATTTCAGTTATTGTCAATCAAAATAAAGGACAATAAAAAGAGCTCTTCAGCACCAGACACTCACTGCCTTGGTTTCTTGAAGCTCCCAACCCAGAGAGAGAGGACACTAAGCAACCATCTGGAAGTACTAATCTCATGCACCTGAGAGTCTGGACACGATGTGAACTCCTTGGACAGTAGCCACGCCACCCTCCTGTGAGTGTCAATTTCTGGAAACCTGGTTTTAGAGAGAGGGCAGCAATATACTTCAACACAGATGGTTGCCATGTTCTTAAAGTGTTAGTTTCCCTAATGCCAAACCCAACCTTGAATTTATACAAAAGAAAGAAGATAAAATGTCTACAGATTATTTTCCTGAAAGATAACATCTTTCTACTGAATGTGGGCAATGGAAGAAAAGACCCAGTGTGGTGAGCCGTTCCTGCGGACTGTGGTCGCCATTACATGATGGCGCTGGCTCCGCTGTGGTCTGTGAAGGACAACTCCATATCAGAGAGAGTTGGCGTATTGTCAACTCCTTATCAGAGAAAGTTGGCGTGTCGTTCTCTAGCACCCTGTGAGAAGGGTCCACGTGGCAGCTTCGCATTGGGGTTCGTGGTGCTTTATTAAGGCTGGGAGGGGCATCCAATTATTATCCCGGGGATTAGAAGAATTATTAGAAGAATATCAAGGGCCTGAATAAACTGCTGAAAGAAGATTCTTGAGTCGCGTCTTCCTTGCGGGCAAGGGGGTCGTGACTAGTGGTGCCGAGACCCGGGAGAAAAGAAACAAAGAAACACCCAGGAATCAGAACTTTCAGCAGTCAGGGAGGTGCACCGGTAAGTCCCAGGTAACGTGGGACCCGCTGTTAAAAAGCGGGAAGCTCCTCTGTAAAGAGAGGGCGCTACATCTTATAGCAATTGCACTCTGAATTTTTGTTCTCTTTCTGTGTATGTTCGTTTTGTTCTTGTGTACTTTCACTTTCGATTTCTGTGTTTTCTTGTGTTGCGTCATGGGTGCCGTGACTTCAAGTCCACTTCTTCTGGCCCTAGATGGCCTTTTACGTTCCAAGGGACTGGAGGTGAAACGCAGTACCTTAGAGAAATTTTTACAGAGGGTAGATACAGCTGCACCGTGGTTTGCATTTTCAGGCAGCCTCACTACACCCAGCTGGGATAAATTAGGCAAGGACCTTGACTTTGCTCGTGAGCAGGGCATGCTAGAGGGCGGGGTGATACCCCTCTGAAAGATGGTCCATAGTTGTCTTACGGATGGCCAATGCCAAGAAGCGCTTGTTAAAGGGCAAGAGGTTTTAGAACAATTGCATGAAGAAAAATCAGAGAAAACAGAGAGCGAAGTGTCTCAGGAAGAGGGTAGTGTGCGGGGCGTGGAGAACGGGAGGAGACTGTATCCAGATTTCAGTGTGCTGCGCACGCCCCCATGCGAAAGTGGGTCTGAGGCAGAAGACACTGAGGAGGAGGAGATAAGAACGCTGTCCCGGCAGTTAGGGAGTTTAGGTACAGAAAACCGAGATAAGCAAGGGCTCAGGAACGGGCGGCCTCCTGATCCGCCTCCGTATGGCGGGGGTGTTTCGGGACGAAGTTTCCACGCCCAAACATGGAGGGCTGTTAACGCTGAGATGGGTCTTGCTTATCCAGTTTTTCAGGATAATAGGGGAAGATTTCATGAGCCTTTGGATTTCAAGATTGTAAAGACCCTGGCGGAGTCTGTGCGCACTTATGGGGTCGATGCCGCCTTTACACTAACTCAGGTAGAGAACCTGTCTAGATATTGCATGACTCCCTCTGATTGGGCTAGCCTCGTTCGGGCTTGCGTCTCCCCAGGCAAATATTTGGACTGGAGAGCATTTGTGCTAGAGGGCGCAGCAGAGCAGGCCGCCCAAAATCATGCAGCAGGACACCCCCATTGGGACAAAAAAAAAAAATGCTTTTGGGACAAGGGAGATTTGCTACTGTTTCTTTTCTATTCCTTTGCATCCTAAAGACTCACAGAGTTTTGCCTTCACCCTTCCCTCGTGTAATCACGAGGAACCAGATCAAAGGTTTGAGTGGGTTGTTTTACCACAGGGAATGTCTAACAGTCCCACGATTTGTCAGATGTATGTAGGGAAGGCACTCGCACCTCTCAGACAAAAATATCCTTCCATCAAGATTATTCATTATATGGATGATGTATTATTGGCAGCCAAATTAGAACAGTCAGTTAATGAGGCCTATAAAGACCTGGTGAAGTTGTTAGCTCAATATGGATTACATATTGCACCTGAGAAGGTTCAAACAGGGGATTCTATTCAGTATTTGGGAGCGACAATTGGATATGACATGTTAAAACCACAAAAAGTTACTATAAGAACTCAAGATCTCCAAACTCTAAATGATTTTCAAAAACTGTTGGGAGATATTAATTGGATAAGAGGTTATTTACATATTCCTAATATCGTGCTCCAGCCTTTGTATGCTATTCTTAAGGGTGATCCAGATCTTACTTCCCCTCGTACCCTCACTAAAGAGGCCAGAGCGGCCCTTATAAAAGTAGAAGAAGCTATACAACATGCTACTCTATGCAGGCTCCAGAGTGATAAACCTTTCCAGTTATGTGTGCTTGCCACTATGCGGCAGCCTACTGGAGTACTGTGGCAAGATGGGCCTTTACTATGGATCCACCCACATGTATCCCCAGGAAAATCTTTAGAATACTATCCTGATGCTGTTGCAGCGTTAGCACTTAGAGGGATTCAACAGAGCATTCAATTTTTTGGACAAGCACCTTCTTCTCTTATCATACCCTATTCTAAAGCTCAAATTAATGTTTTGTGTGCTACTATAGACAACTGGGCTATTCTATGTTGCTCGTTTCAAGGGGATATTGATAATCATTACCCTTCTCATCCATTACTCCATTTTGTTAAAGAACATCCCATCATTTTCCCTAAAGTAACTTCACCCACTCCAATTCCGGGGGCTGTTAATATTTTTACTGATGGCTCTAAGTCTGGAATGGGAGCTTATGTGATTAATGACTCTCCCCCTGTACAGCATCAATTTGCTCCTGGAAATCCACAATGGGTAGAACTACAAATTGTCATTGAAGTTTTTAAACAGTGTTCTTTTCCTTTCAATCTCATTTCGGACTCCATCTATGTGGTGCAGGCGCTCAAAATTCTAGAGGCTGTAGGAGCTATTAGTGACACCCATAATGTATCTGCTTACTTTAATCAGCTTCAACAGCTTATCCGTAGCCGTACTGCCCCTTTCTATCCAATGCACATTCGGGCTCACACCTCTCTTCCTGGCCCGTTATCACAGGGTAATGCCTGTGCTGACTCGACAACTAGAAGCCAGTTGATATGCTTGGCCTCCTCCTTAGAAGAAGCTAAATTGTTTCATCACAACTTTCATGTCAATGCTCTGACACTGCGCAGACGTTTTTCCATCTCAAGATCGGATGCTTGTCAGATAGTATTACAATGTCCCCATTGTGTCACATTTCTTCATCCTCCTACTTATGGTGTAAACCCACGAGGATTGAAGCCATTGGTTGTCTGGCAAATGGACGTAACTCACGTGCCTGACTTTGGTAACCTCAAATATGTCCATGTTTCTATTGACACATACTCTGGAATTATTCATACTTCTGCTTTATCGGGAGAAAAGGCACGTAATGTCATTACTCATTGCTTAGAGGCATGGGCAGCATGGGGTGCACCTGCATCCCTTAAGACTGATAATGGACCTGCTTATACGGGCAGACAGTTTACATCTTTTTGTTCTAATATGGGAATACAACTTGCTCATGGGTTGCCTTACAATCCTCAAGGGCAAGGCATTGTTGAACGTGCCCACCAACACACCTTAAAAGAAACCTTAGAAAAACAAAAAGGGGGAATAGGAGTTGACCACACTCCTAAAGAACGCCTGTCCTTAGCTCTTTTTACCATTAATTTTTTGAATTTGGATATTCATGGCCGCTCTGCGGCCGATAGACATGTGTCCCCTCAGCCCTCTGTGACTGGCTATGTTAAGTGGAAGGATGTTCTTACGGGCCAATGGAACGGCCCTGACCCCATGCTGACATGGGCACGAGGATCTGTAAGTGTTTTTCCCCAGGATCGCACGGAGCCGCTGTGGATCCCTGAACACCTGACAAGAAGAGTCTCGAGATCTACTAACCAGCAGCGGGAGGTGCCACAACAGTCCCATGATGAGGAGCTTCATTCTGATGAGTGCTCTGGCTCTGATGCTGGTGCCAACGGTACAGATGACACCAATGCAGTGGTGGGCAGTGGCACGGGCATGGCCAATGCCAATGCCAGTTCATAGTAATTCTAGTGTCCTCCCCACTCTTTTTTCTACCTCATGTGAGATGTGTGCTCCTTGTACCTCTCCTAGAGGCGACATGGAAAATATTTTTAATCAGTCTCAAGTTAATCTCACAGGAGTTTTTTGTTTCAGCCTTGGGAACACTAATTGTATTAGCCTTAAGACCAAAAATTTGACTAACTGGGAGGACCCATTGCGGTCCAGTCGAGTCTCAGGGAGCATTCTCAGTGCTGTATTGAGCCAAGTAGTTTCAGGGAGGCAATCAGGCTCAGGGAAACCCGCAACTAGCTCTGTTTTAAACATAACTACTTTAGCTATTATCTCCGAGGTACTAATCCCAATGCCTCCTTCTTCTAATAGTACTTGCAATGCCACTCATTTCAAGGCCTCTCCTTACTGTACCCCTAATTTTGGTTTTCCCCCAACATTTATGCCTGGTCAGGATCATTCTTGGGAGAAACATCAAGTTGCTAAAGGTTTCTCCTTCCCCCCCCCCTCTTAAGAGATATGTTTATAACTTTAACAACAATGCCAACTCCTCTACAGGAACAGGTTGGTCCTGGTTTCAATGGCTCATTTCCAATGAGAAGGGGGCTTCAGCCGATATTTCTGCATTGGCTCAATTACTAGGAGCCAAAAGTTGGCTGGCTAATGTTTCTGGCACTACTAAGGAGAGTGAACGAGGTAATAGGCTTACGTCTGTTTCGTTCAACTCTCTGTTACATCATGCCACATTGCCTCCTGCAATGGTCTGTATCCAATCCCTCTTCCTGTTCCTTTTAGCTAATAACACCTCATCGGGGATGCTGGATTGTTCTAATATTACCTGTTTCTTATCTGAGTGTTGGAATGGTTCTTGGACTGTAGCAGTGATTATGAAAATTCCAACTTTTGTCCCAATCCCAGTCACTGCGGATCCAGATAAATTTCCTATTGTAGAGCTACTTAGAGTCCACAGAGATTTTGGAATCACAGCAGCTATAGTGACAGCCGTGGCGGCATCTGCTGTTGCAGTAGTTACGGCCGGAGTAGCCATGGCCAGTCAAGTACAAACTGCTGCCACCATTAATCAAGTTGTTCAACAAACGTCCACTATACTTGAATCGCAAAATGCGATTAATCAACATATTTTGTCAGGGATTTTAGCTACCAATCAAAGAATAGATTTTCTTCAAGCTCAGGTAGAGGAATTGGCTGACCTAGTACTTTTAGGCTGCATTGACCAACGTGCACATTTATGTATAACCTCTGTCAGATTTAATGATTCCAGGAATGCTTCCCACATCATTGGTGGATATTTGGCCGGGAATTTTTCCATGGAAGCGGAAGACATGATCCAGTCTCAACTAACCCAGATAGCAGTCTTGAATAGTACCGTGTCGATCCCGTGACTCTGGGTCAATTCACCAATTGGATATCTTCTGCTTTTTCCTTTTTTAAAGAGTGGGTGGGAGTAGGCATTTTTGGTGCACTGTGTTGTTTTGGTATGTTCCTCTGTTTGTGGTTTCTCTGTCGCCTTAAAGCTCGTATTGCTCAAGATAAGGCTATGATCATACAAGCTCTTGCTGCTTTAGAAACTGGCAACTCACCTCAAATCTGGCTTGCGCATCTTAAACAGTAAATCTTTGACATGGTCATTGCACCCCAAGTTATTATAACATTGCACTGGGATTGACATGTCTTTCCTCGTTATTCTCTTAGTGTCAGAAAGCCCTTGCACTCTGCCGGTCTTGCTACCATTGCACACAGATGGGTTTCTACACTAGTGCCTTTGACATGGTCGTTGCACCCCAAGTTATTCTAACATTGCACTGGGTACGACATGTCCTTCTTTTGTCTTTCTTTTAGTGCTGGAAAGCCCTTGCACTCTGCAGGTCTTGTTGCCATTGCACGCAGAAGGGTTTCCACATTGGTCTTTATCTATCATTTTAAAGTCCGTGCCTTTCTTTCAGGGTGCTGCCAACTTGTTTGTAGTTGAACTTCTAGACAGCCACAGTTCAACCTCAGCTATTCCCTCTTACTCACCATCGTCACGATACAGGATGCGAGGCAAGGCACTGCACTTGAGTGATCCATTGAGAAGAGGGACCTCAAGGGGAGCATGTCCTATTGCATGCGGGTTTGACGTGTCTCCGCCTCGCCCCACGAAAAAAGGCGTCGGCTGATATGGTGTCAGATCTGGGGAAGGCGCCCCCTAGGGCTGGGCCATACTATGCAGCCACTTCTGCACAGTGGGATAGGACCTCTACTCTCGCCTGTATTGTCTTAGTGAAACAAAAAAGGGGGAGTTGTGGTGAGCCGTTCCCGCGGACTGTGGTCGCCATTACATGATGGCGCTGGCTCCGCTGTGGTCTGTGAAGGACAACTCCATATCAGAGAGAGTTGGCGTATTGTCAACTCCTTATCAGAGAAAGTTGGCGTGTCGTTCTCTAGCACCCTGTGAGAAGGGTCCACGTGGCAGCTTCGCATTGGGGTTCGTGGTGCTTTATTAAGGCTGGGAGGGGCATCCAATTATTATTCCGGGGATTAGAAGAATTATTAGAAGAATATCAAGGGCCTGAATAAACTGCTGAAAGAAGATTCCTGAGTCGCGTCTTCCTTGCAGGCAAGGGGGTCGTGACAACCCAGCAGTCACCATGCTGAGTTTTCCTCATTGTCTGTCCCTCCTTCATTGTGTGTGAATATCCGAGGGATGCCCTGGTCCCCTGCCTGGCCTCTGCTGAGCCCTGTACTGGCAACAGCAGGGGCATAATTGGCTTTGATGAAAGCTCAGATTTAAGCCACTCACTCACCTCTAGTGTATGTGTTTGCTCACCCAAGTCACGCAGCTCCTGAAGGCATGAAGCCGCGGGCCCGCCCCAACCGCCTCTTTCCTCTTAGAGGATCTGGCTTTGGGAAGAGGGACTCCTCTCTTCCTAAGCCCTCTGCACCTGCTGGAGTTGGGGATGTAATGCCAGGTTCGTGGGACCCCAATAGACCTCCAGGAGCTGAATCCGATACAATCACACAAGAGTCTTTATTGCAAGCTTGAGCTTGGACTCACAACTCTTCCTGACACAGTGGTCCCAGGGAGTGAGCCCCAGTCATTTGTTCAGTGAGATTTTATAGGTTTGGGGGGATACTCTATGAGTCACAACACCACACAGCAAATCATCACAGACCATGGGAAAGTCAAACAACAACTCTGAACATTGATTAGCACATTCACTGGCAGGAACTAGTTGGGTAGGGGTGATTGGTTAGTACAAGAGGGGGATTCCGTTGAACTGATTGGTTTAGCCATGAGGAGTGTATGTGCTGAACTACATGGTTTCCCAACACGTTATCAACTACCATAAACTACTAGGCTGTCATCTGGCATCCCAGGTATTTTCCCTGTCTCATGCTAATTGGTGGTTGCTAGGGGGTTGCTATGGGTCCTCTCCTAGCTTGACTGAGTCAGGGACACCTGGTGTGGTAGATCTCTCCTGTTATTTGCAGACAAACAACTCAGCATGGTGGGTATGTGCCTAGGAGTGCTCTGTGGGTTTTTCCAAGGACAAGGGTCACACCCCCTTCCTTGGACAGGCTTTGCTCTGAGGTAGAGACTGGTTTCTCAAAAATGGAGTCACATCAGTTTCTCAGGAACTGATGTTTTCATGTACATGCAAGGTTCATCTCTATCCCCAAATGGTGCCTCTCCCCGTGCACTCTCCCAGGGAGCTTCACCAAGTGCTGTCCCTGCACTTCCTGCTCCTTTTCCTCAGCTGGTTTTAGTGCTCATCTTGCCCTGCATCTTCTGACTAGAGAGAGGCAAGCCCAGCTGGGAGAGTTTGGGTTGCTGAGTGCTTCCTTCATCGGATTTTCTACAGGAAACCCCTCAGCCTGGCTGTCACATCCATTCCTATGAAGAAGCTTTTCCATATGGCCCAGGTGGTCTCCATTTCTGGACTCACTTTATGTCCAACTCCCAGTTGTCACCCTCTGGGGACCTTCCCCAAGGAGGGCAGGTGACATCTTCAGCAGAGTCCCTAGTAGAAGCTGGGAAGACCCATCTTCTATTCACCCAGAACCTCTCCTTCTCCCCCTCAGCTCCTGTGAAAGTAGGCCAGCATCCCCTAACACTCTCTGGGGCTCTGAGGTCCCTTTGGGCTTGGACCCCTTAGGGTTGGGGGCTTTTGTTTCTTGGGATGCCAGCCATCCTCAAATGAACCATCAACAGTTAAAATGAAAGGTGCAGCATTCTCTTATTTGGAGAAAGTCTGCTTTATTCTCAGAGATGGACTTTTTCAGATTTGCATTACTTTCCACCAAACACGGAGTCTCTGGCTGGCTGAGAGTGGTGACTTAGGTGGAAGGAGACTTGGTCTCTACAAGCTCTGCAAGCAGGTGAGGCTGATCTTGAATTTCATGAAATCTTTTACCTCATGCACAAATCACTGGGCTACCATTTTTGCCACCTTAAGATGAATGTTTACTGTAGACACCATGACAGCAGGCCCTGCCACCCTCTGCAGAGCAACACTGGCCTGGTCACGAGATTCAGGCACCACCAGGAGCACCTGCCTAAATCTCCAAGAGCTGGAAGTGATGGAGTGGCGGCCAGCACTGAGGGGCCCTGTGGATCTGCCTCTGCTTGCCAGTCCCCTGCTGGGGCCACATGGAACCCTGTGGATTGTACTGCTTGGAATCTGACCAAAGGGACCAGGGGAGCATTGTCAGCATACTGAGAGAGGGAGCCAGGTTCAATAAGAAGGTGTCACCTATTGTCCAACCTCTTCTATGTGAAGAGCATGAGGTACAAATGGGAAAGGATGCTTAAGGGCAGAGGTCACAAGCTGGAACTGGCAATTTGGACCTTAGAGAATGGAAGCTAAGCCAGTCACCCACATTCTGCACCCATGGTCCAGGGCAGGAAGGTCGGGGTGTCTGCAGGGGGGTGTGTGTGTCTTGTCACTGCCTGTGGCTCTTCTGATTCTCCACGTAGTCTCTTCCTGTAGTAGCCCAGCAGCAGACCTCTGGCCCAAGGTCACAGAAAGCTCCCCTCAGAGTCTTCCTGTTGATTGCTTAGTGTCCTTGGGGCAAGCAGGGGGAGCTGATCCTCCAGGTACAGGACTCTGCCCCAAGTGCAGGGAGAGAAACAGGGTGGGCCTTCCAGGGTATCTTCCAGGTAACTTCCAGGATTGTTTTCCTTGTGACGTGACTTATGCTGAGTGCAATTTTCAGTGGATGGACACATCTTCAGGGCACAGCTCTGGGGGCTTTTAAAAAGCCTTCACCTACACAGTGAGTCCCAGGTCTAGATGAAGGCACCTTTCCTGGTCAGCACAGGCCATGGTGGAGGCAGTCATGCTCACTGTCCATTCTTGGAGACTGGTTTGCCCGCAGCTGCCTGTCAAGCCATGAAAACTACCAGGGCCACCCATCCTCCTGCAGTTCGCGAAGCTGCATGGGCCAGCTTCCTTCTGAAGAGCACCCACCTCTCACCACTTGAGGACGGCTCCTGTCTGTCATTCTCCTAATGCCATCTGGGTGGCTGCTTCCTTTTCTGTCCAGTATGAATAAAGCTTCTGGGAACACGTTGCTCACGTCTCCATCTTGGTTTTACTGCCCTGGCTGAAAGCCAAAGAGTGTTGTCCTAGGTAACGTGGTACCTGTTTAACTGAGCCAGGGAGTGACAGCACCTTTCCCAGATGGCAACTGTTCTGTGCAGCCTCACACAGTGCCTCAGTGCTAGTCCCGCGGGCCCTCGCCAGTGTTGGGTGTTATGCACAATAGAGGTGTGTGGTGGGACTTTGCCAGGGCTTTAATTTCCATTCCCCGATGACAAAGACAGTGGGACACTTTTTCTTTCTTTATTCATTTGGAAACTTTCTATTCAACTCTTCTGTCACTTTTCAAAGTGCTGCTTGCCTTTTCACTGAAATGCAGTAGTTCTTTCATTCTAGAGAACAGTATTGAATTAAGAATAGTTTCTCCCCTTCTGTGGATTGCCCGTGTGTTTTCTTAAGTATGTTTTAAATCATAGATTTTTAATTTGTGAAGTCTAATTTATTAATTTTTCTTTATGCTAATTGACTTTGTCTTAAGAAACTTTTTCTTGTCCCATGATTAAAAAATATGCATTCTCCTATGTTGTCTTCAAAAGGTTATAAATTTCATTTTACATTTAAGTCTGTGATTCATTATGACATGATGTATGGTGGGACTTAAGGGTGAAATTTCATTTTTCTCCACATGCATATCAACTTTTTCAGTATCATTTCATAAAAAAGCTTCCTTAACACCCATGGAATTCCCAGGACTCCTGTATTAAAAAATCAAACAATCATAAAAGAGTGGATCTATTTCAAGACACTGTCCTGTTCTAATGACTGGCAGATATTTACTTTCTTATATTTATTCTAGAGTATTTTTTTTTGGTATTGAATGATAGAGTAAATGATATTGATTAAATTTCCTTTCCAATTTTTTATTTCTAGAATATGAAAATTGCTTCATTATGCATTAGTCTTGTATCTCATTGCTTATATTTTATGGTCTGGTTCACATATTAGCATTAAGACTGGCTTCCTAACTGTAGTGGACTGTTTTCTTCTCCTCTGCATCTTCACAGATGTCTTTAAGAATAAAAGTTTTCCATTTTGTTTTGTTTTTTTAAGTGCTGTGAATGAATTCCAGGTCCTCCTGCATACTAGGCAAGTGTTTTATTAGTTAGCAACAACACTCCCAACCATAAGAAGACTATTTCTTCCTTACATATTTGACAGAATTCATGAGTAAAGCCATCAAGTCCTTAAGTTTCTTTATGAGCAATATTTTATTTAATTGATTGGGTCCATGCAGACCTTAATTTTTCTTGTCTCAGTTTTGACAAGTTTGACGCTAAGTTTCATCTTTCAAAGAATCTGTCCATTTTATCTGAATTATACATTTTATTGCATAAAGCTACTCATAAAATTTTCTTATTCATGCTTATAGAGCTGTAGTAATTTCTTCTTGTAATACAATTCATAATGTGCATTTTATTTCATTGGTCTTACTAGGTATTTGTTGATTTTATGACTTCTTTTGGGGAAATAAACTTTGGCCATGTGTGCCCACTCATTATCTATGCCTTATTTTCACCCAATTCAGTATTAATTTGCTCTTCTTCTACACACTCTTTAGGTGATGGCTTAGATCAAGATCAAGCCCTATTTCTAAAAAGGTGCAATAATAAATATTTTAAATTTTGTGGATAACACAATCTCTAAGGCAATGACTCACCTCTGCCATTGTGTGCAAGTACAGACATAAACATTATATAATGTGTAACAATGGTTCTGTGTCAATAAATCTTTATTGGCAAAAACAGGAATCTGGCAGGCTTGTCTTGTGAGCTATAGTTTACTATTTCCTATATAGATTATCAGCTTTAATAAGTTCTTCATTTATAATGAATAAAAATATGTCATGAATATTTAGCCATCTTACAAAGTTTGATATACTCTGATTTTTCCCTTTGATTCAGTACAAAAAGTTTTCTAAAGATTCTTTTGATTCTCCTTTTTGACCCATGGGTTCCATAGAGTTGTGCAGATTAATTTCTAATATTTGGAAATTTGCTAAATAGCTTTCTTATTCAGTTTTTGTTGTTGTTGAATCAGGGATTGAACCCAGAGTCACTTAACAATTGAAACACATCCCCAGACCTTTTTACTTTTTGAGATTGGGTCTCATTAAGTTGCTTAGGGCCTCACTAAATTTCTGAGGCTGGCTTTGAACTGGTGATCCTCCTACCTCAGCCTCCCAAGCCACTGGATCAGTGATGTGCCACTGCACCCATCTTATTCAGTTGATTTCTAATCTACTTTTATTGGGATCAGAGAACAGATGCCAGGGGAATTTAACCCACTGATGTTATACTGAGACTGGTTTCATGCCCCAATGTATTTTCTATCTTGGAGAATTTTGTTCTATGGGTGCTTCTGTGTTCAGTTATTGAAAACAGTCTTATATATTTAAATTTAAATGATTGGCATAGTTCCACTTAACTATATTTTTATTTTTTCATATTCTTATCAGTTCTGAGATAAGAGTGTTGAAATCTCCAAACAGATAAATAGATAGATTTCTCAAATTTCCCTTCAGTTCTGCTGTTTTTGCTTCATTTAATTTGAAGTTCTATTTTTAATGCATGTCCACTTAGGATTTTCATATCAATAAGCTGACCATGTTGTTGTGGTGGTGATAGTGAAGAAGGAGGAGGAGGAGGAGGATGAGGAGGAGGGGAGGAAGGAAAAGATAATGATGATGATGGTATCCATTTGAGGTAATGACCCTTCTTTTTTAAAGTCTATTCTATCTGATATTAGTCACACTGGAAAACTTATTTGTGTTGAATATTATCTTAGTTCAAATTTTTATTTTTTGTTTCTTCACATTTAAAGGATGTCTCTTCAAACCCACATATACACAGCTATCTCATGCTAGACAAAGGTGCCAGAAACATACATTGGAGAAAAAATAGACTCTTCAACAAATGGTGCTGGGAAAACTGGAAATCCATATGTAGCAAAATGAAATTAAACCCCTCCCTCTCACCCTGCACAAAACTCAACTCAAAGTGAATAAAGGACCTAGGCATTGGACCAGAGACCCTGCACCTACTAGAAGAGAATGCAGGCCCAACTCTCCATCATGTAAGCATGGGAACTGACTTCCTCAACAAGACTCCTAAAGCACAAGAAGTAAAATCAAAAATCAGTAAATGGGATGGTATCAAACTAAAAAGTTTCTTCACAGCAAAAGAAATAATCAAGAATGTGAAAAGAGAGTCTAAAGAATGGGAAAAAAATCTTTGCCACCTAATTCTCAGCTAGAACATTAATCTCCAAATATACAAAGAACTAAAAAACTTAACACCAAAAACCAAATCAATAAATGGGCAAAGGAACTGAACAGGCATTTTACAAAAAAAGAAATATGAAAGGTCAACAAATATATGAAAAAATGTTCAACATCACTAGCAAGTAGAGAAATTCAAATTAAAACTACACTGAGATTCTATCTTACTCCAGAGAATGGCAATTATCAAGAATACGGGCAACAATAAATGTTGGTGAAAAAGTGGGGGAAAAGGTACTCTCATCCATAGCTGGGGCGGCTGCAAATTGGTGTAACCAGTTTGGAAAGCAATATGAAGATTTCTCAGAAAACTTGGATAGAACCACCATTGTGCCCAGTCATCTCACTTCTCAGTATATACCCAAAGGATTTAAAATCAGCATACTACAGTGATGCAGCCACATCAATGCTTTAGCAGTTCAATTCACAATAGCTGAGCTATGGAACTATCCTAGGTACCCTTCAACAGATGAATGGATAAATAAAATTGGTATATACACACAATGGAATATTACTCAGGCATTAAGAAGAAATTATGACATTTGCTGGTAAATAAATGGAACTAGAGATTATCATGCTAAGTGAAATAAACCAATCCAAAAAAGCCAAAGGCCAAATGTTCTCTCTGCTATGTAAATGTAAATGCTAACACAATAAGGGCAGGGGAAATAGAAATTCATTGGATTAGACAAAGGGGAATGAAGGGAAGGGAGGGGGAATGGGATTAGGAAAGACAGTAGAATGAATCAGACATGACTTTCCTATGTTCATATATGAATACATGATCAGTGAAACTCCACATCATGTACAACACACAAGAATGAGATCCTAATTAGGATAAGTTATATTCATAAATGTATAGTATGTCAAAATACACTTGATTGTCATGTATATCTAAAAAGAACAAATGTTAAAAATAAAGTATGCCTCTTATGAACTTCAGATGGCTCTCTTCCTATTAATCCTGACTTGCTGATAGAGTGGGCCTCAGTCATTTGATTTCTAGTTGTCACCTCTTCTTTTTTTCACCTTCTGTCAAACAACTCTTCATATTAATCAAGTATTATTTGGTGTTCCAATTTTTCTCTTCTATGACCTTATTCAATATACCTTGCTGCATTTTCAGTCTAATCCTAGATCACTATTTATCACCTAATAACATAGATATAGAGCACTTCATGTATAATGCAGAACTGTTAGCAGTGTCCCTTAATTTAACCCTCCTTGTGCTGCTATTCATATCACTCATTATATATATATATATATATATATATATATATATATATATATATATATATATATATATATATGAAACAGGCCCAACCACAGGTTGAAATTGGTATAAGACAGACTCAGTGAAAAAGATATATTGATAGAGATTAGGTAATCAAAAAACACAAGGAACACAGAGGAAAAAAGAATAGAGAAAAAGAAAGCCTCTGAGGCTTGTATGAAACCATTAAATACACCGATATACAAAGAGAGTATAGGCAGAAAAGGGAAAACTTTTAAGAGAACAACAGTTGAAAACTTCCCAAATTTAATAGAAAACATTCATCTATACCCCTGATAAGCTCAAAACACTTCAGATAAGGTAAATGCTAAGAGATCCACACTCTGACATAATAATAAAAATGTTATCAAGAGAAGAATGACTCCTCATATACCAGGGAGAAACAACAAGGTCACGCTCTATTGCATCAGAAACCTTGGAGGCCAAGAGGGAGTGGAATGGAGTGTAAACTAATGAGAAAAACTATCACCCCAAAATGCCACATCTAGAAAAAATATCAAAAAGGAAAACTAAATAAAGACAGCCCAGGAAACTAACGCTGAGAGCATTTGTTGCTGGAGATTTTCCTTATTAGAAATACTAAAGAATGTCTTTCAGGATGAAAGTAGATGGTGACAGGTGACAGGTGGCATTGGAAAAGGTGATCAGGTGCTTGTAAACATAGTATAAATGTATATCTCTTCTCCATTTTTAACTGCTTTAAAAATCAATTGTATAAAGCCACATGAGTGTTCTGCACCTGAGCCAGTTACATATTTAAACGCAGCAAACCTGACAAAGATGCCACATTGTCAGCAGCAGGGACCCAAGTGACCTCCAATGCCAAGCAGAGTGCTCACGGGCAGTTCAGGACTCCAGGGACACTCACCTGCACATTACCCTTGCTCCAAAGTGGCACCAAACTTCTTGAAGATGTTGCCTTCTTAAGTTTTTTCACCTCTACGAAAGAGAGCTGGGCCCAGAGCATGCATATGCTGGCCAGCCCTTCTCGGTGCTGGAAGTTACTGTCTTTGGCACGATGACACAGGTGTTCGGTAAATTCCTCTCTAACAGTAGAGTACTGCTCATCACACTGCTGTTGACAAGTGCTGTAGAACCTGCGAGCATCACAGTGAGCTGGGGAACATGGGCAGAGCTCATGCTCATGCCACAGCTGTCTGACATCAACCTTACCCTGCTGTGGAGGGTATTTCTAAAAATGAATGAATTCTCACATGGTTGGTTCTCTCTACAGTCTCCAGCTCAGGCAACAGACATTGGAACCAACTGCCAATACAGGGCAGGAGTATGGCACAGCAGGGTGCCTTCCCTGGCTACATGTGTGGAGCCCTGGAGGCACAATGTACAGAAGTATTTTAGTTGTTCCCAAGTTAAATGCAATTGGCGCCTGCATGAGTTTTCCTGTGTCTCCAGTTTTATAAATAGAACTAACAGCCCCTATCTGGTAGGGACACATTTGAATAAAGTTTTTTCTCTCATTAAAATTCAAATTTGAAAGCTTTATGGAAATTGGGACTTTTCTTGGCCTTCTCCAAGAACTGAATTTGCCTGTCTTAGCTATAGACACGCAGGGACACTTGGGAATGTCAGTGATGAGCAAGACTTGGACTCAGAAAGTTTCTGAGACTTTCCCTGGAGCTCAAGGGCAGCCTGTTTCTCCTGGAATCTTTCCCTCAGACTTAAATAAGTCATTATTTTCTCTAACTCTTAGGGTCTCGGACAATAGATGTCCATGACAATGACAGCTATGACAATGTAGTTATGGCCACCTCTATGTACAACTTGAGGATTTCTCAGTATCTTCCTTGGAATGTCTTTTTGAAGAGATCCTTTCCTGGAACCTACCAATTAATTGTCTTACTATAACAAGAAATCATCCAACATGTTTTATTTCTTCTTTTTAAAATGTTTGGAAGTGCCTTTACAGGTATGGTGAGGTACACTGTGGAACATAAACAACAGGTTGTACTGAAAGCCATGGGCATCGAAATGGATAAATACACTACACAACCAAGAGTCAGAGAAGCACAGGGTGATAACAGAATGCTCTGTTCATTATATCTGGCATGAATAATCCAATTTCAGAAAAGGGAAAAGTAAGGTATAACACCCTTTTCTTCTAAATGTCAGATAAAAATTATTTCTTCTATTTTCTGCCTGGAAACCATCCAGAATGTACAGTTGACTGGGCCCAGTGGTCTGGCCACTCACTATGGTCTACAGTCAAGGGTCCACCTGTACAAGAGGTATCTGAGGCTGGGCCTGACAAGGGGGACACAGGTTTAAATCTCTAGGTAATATCATGCTCTCTAGACATCCATCACAGAAAAGCAGCACTATAAAAATGATTGGCCACAGAAGACATGCGGCTGCCCCCTTCGAGCGTGGTACTGCAGGGTGGTGCTCAGCGTGTGGTTGTTCTGCTTCTCACTGCGTCTCATGTTTTTTCCTCTGAGCTCAAGTATTTTTTTCCTTAGTTCTCCACTCTCAGATCCTGCCTTTCAGTTTTGATGTTTGCTTAAACCAACAACGATGTGTGGAGAAGGCCTTGAATATCTCGTAATGAAGCCCTGGACAATGGGTTTGTTCTCAGAATCCACTCTGAATTCTGAATTGTTGACCTTGCTGTAAGTCCAAAGCAAGGCTCCAGAGAAGGACAACTAAGGAAGGAAGCCACTGGATCTGTGCTAAGAGGAGGGACATCTGCCAGTCCTGGCATCTTCTAGTGTCTGAACTGGTGGCTGTGGAACACTTCACTGCACAGGAGAATTGGGATGGTGGAAGGTCTACTGCACGTTTCCAGATGTGTCCAGTGGAGATTGGCAATATGGGTGCTGAGTGCAGGAGTGGTGTGTTTCCTGTCAGCCCACAATGTTCATGGAATGGAAATACTTGTACCATTTAGGAATATACACAGGAAAAATGGAGACCCTAAGTGATTGTGATCAGGAGAAAAGACACATTCTCTAAGGATGCATCTTGGAGTGAAGTGAATACAACATAAGCTATTTCATTTAGTGTGTCAGATTCCTACAGGAGAGATAACAGTAAAGTAGTAGGTCTTTCAGCTTCAACCTTAGAATGGAAAGTAGAAAACCCCATGTGCTCTTTTGGTAGAAGGAAGTGAAAAAGAAGTGCCAAGTCAAAAGTGAGTTCTGCCATCCTGAAGAAGTGCAATGGCCCTCCATATCCACAACTTCTACATCCACTGATTCATCCCAGATCAACCCATTCAGAAAAAAATACATTTGTACTAAACATGAATAATTATTCGTGCTAATTATTCCCTAAACAGTACAGTATAACAACTATTTACACAGCATTGACATTGTGTTAGGAATCATAAGTAATCTAGAAATCACTTTAACTCTACAGGACGGTTGTATAGGTTCTAGGCAAATTCTACTATACCTTTTTTACATAAAGAACTTGAGCATCCTCAGATTTTTATAACTTCGTGGGGACCTGGAATCAAGTACTACAGATATGAAGAAGGGACCATAATATTTTCAAACAGGTAAAAAAATCCAGCATCACACAGACCCCAAATTCCAAAGCCGCATTCAACTCTAAAGTGTATCACTGCAGAGGGCAGTGTAGATGTATGAAAAAGTTATTGTCTTCTCAGTTTCTGCAGCATCTTAATGAGATTCAGTCTCTAACATAAAATGACAATGTTTCATCTGAACAACTGACCAAGAGGAGCAATTAAAGCTAAAGAAATTTTGAAGACGTTTCATAGAACATGAAGATTGTTCAGCGTTGACAACATTATTGCTTCCTTAAACTGGGAAGATAATGTCCCGGAATGAACTTGAATTTCCACCTGGAAAGCCTTGGTTTCCTACTTGTTTGAACCATGGAACAGTCTGTAAACACTATAACCCAGGTTAGATGTCTCTACTTTTATACTTTTAGAAATGTCTGAAAGCAAACAACAAAAACACTCCATCACTTATCCAAATTGTATAAAGACATAATGAAACTAACAAGTATTAAGAACTTTAATATTTTAAAAAACTGAAATATAGTTTTTGCATTTTGTGCTCATGTGCACAAAAAAACTTAAATATAAAGTGATCCCTGTATTACATATCTCATTTCAAACATTCTTTTTTGTTCCTTCTCTTTTTGAGATATAAACTGTGAACAGACACACTGAGATCTAGGACAAGATATCTGGGTTCTGTTGCTTAGTCTTCCCATGTTTCAAGGAGAAAGAGGCTTTGAAAGCTGTTAGTGGGTAACAATTACCCAAGTGCTGAAAAGTAATCCTGATGGGGGTGGGTTTGTACACCTAGCAAAGTTTTTTGGCTCATTTGCTGCCAAATGAGCCAAACATTTTATAAATAAGCAAGAAATCCTGTTACCTCACAGCCTAGATTTCACAAGCCAGCTACCTCACAGCCTACATTTCACAAGCCAGGATTTACAGGGGTCTGAAGGGTCTGATGAGAGACCAGGTGTGGCATGAAACATTTACAACATGCCAAGTTATTGCCTGAGACACTCAAATGCACCCTGAGAACAATGGGTAGTATTTGCCAAAGTGCCGAAGATAACACTGGCAGTTTCAAGAAAAGCACTTTCAGTCTTCGGTACTTGGCCAACACATCCACCAGTCCCTCAAATGAACCAGCTACCTCATCTTCGAAGCAGAGGCCCCTGCTGTCCTGTGTCTCATTTGCATCTCTAGAGCTTCTCTCTAGATCCTCAGCACCCAGGCTCAAGCCCATGCAAAGCTACTGGCCAAATGCATCCACAAAACCTAGTCACTGACCAGGGAAAGCCAGAGGGTGGCCAGTTATCACACTACCAAACACCCACTGCACCTTGCACTTTAGCCCTGATTTCAAGGTGGTCTGACCCTCAACAGAGACATGAGAAATGAGTCCTCTTTGTAAGACATCTGGAAAGTTTCCCCAGCCTGTCAGGAAAACAAATGAGAAAATTTTTAAATCTCAAAGTCATCTCTTACTTTTAGGGAATATTTCATTTTGGTGTCCTTTCATTACATCATCAAGGATGTTACAATCTCTGGCTGAAAAGATAAATATATGTATCTATAAATATAGCCAATCATATAGAAGTTGAAATTAGAAAAGGAACATGTAGGTAAAATAATAAAAAAATTGAAGAATTTTTAAATGTTTAATTTCATGTTAAAAATGATGAATTACCCTGTGGTTAGAATATACCATAATGCTGGAAAAGTGAAGTCACTTTATTTCTGAAATATTTCCAGGAAAAAGGAAAGATCCAAAAGTAATGAAGAGCAAAATCAAAATATTCCAGCAAGTTTCATCAACATTGCCAACATGAGCCATGTCCTTTCCAGGCCAGAATTCCTAACTCAATGCATTTCACAACGTCAGGTCCTAATGTTTTTCCGATCATCAGTTGAGATATTTTTGAGTTGGAGGTCTGTACATTTAAATGCTACAGTTTTGCATGCTTTTATTTTAAAATGTGTTTATTCTGATACTGTCGCGACCCCCCTTGCCCGCAAGGAAGACGCGACTCAGGAATCTTCTTTCAGCAGTTTATTCAGGCCCTTGATATTCTTCTAATAATTCTTCTACTAAACCTTGGATGCCGCTCCCAGCCTTAATAAAGCACGGTGAACCCCAATGCGAAGCTGCCACATATACCCTTCTCACAGGGTGCTAGAAAACGACACGCCAACTTTCTCTGATAAGGAGCTGGGAACACGCCAACTCTCTTTGATATGGAGTTGTCCTTCACAGACCACAGCGGAGCCAGCGCCATCATGTAATGGCGACCACGGTCCGCAGGAACGGCTCACCACAGCTCCCACTTTTTGTTTCACTAAGACAATACAGGCGAGAGTAGAGGTCCTATCCCACTGTGCAGAAGTGGCTGCATAGTATGGGCCAGCTCTAGGGGGCGCCTTCCCCAGATCTGACACCATATCAGCCGACGCCTTTTTTGGTGGGGCGGGGCGCAGACACGTCAAACCCGCATGCAATAGGACATGCTCCCCTTGAGGTCCCTCTTCTCAATGGATCACTCAAGTGCAGTGTCTTGCCTCGCATCCTGTATCGTGACGATGGTGAGTAAGAGGGAATAGCTGAGGTTGAACTGTGGCTGTGCAGAAGTACAACTACAAACAAGTTGGCAGCACCCTGAAAGAAAGGCACGGACTTTAAAGTGATAGATAAAGACCAGTGTGGAAACCCTTCTGCGTGCAATGGCAACAAGACCTGCAGAGTGCAAGGGCTTTCCAGCACTAAAAGAAAGACAAAAGAAGGACATGTCGTACCCAGTGCAATGTTAGAATAACTTGGGGTGCAACGACCATGTCAAAGGCACTAGTGTAGATACCCATCTGTGTGCAATGGTAGCAAGACCGGCAGAGTGCAAGGGCTTTCTGACACTAAGAGAATAATGAGGAAAGACATGTCAATCCCAGTGCAATGTTATAATAACTTGGGGTGCAATGACCATGTCAAAAGTTTAGTGCTTAAGATGCGCAAGCCAGACCTGTGGCGAGTTGCCAGTTTCTAAAGCAGCAAGAGCTTGTATGATCATAGCCTTATCTTGAGCAATACGAGCTTTAAGGCGACAGAGAAACCACAAACAGAGGAACATACCAAAACAACACAGTGCACCAAAAATGCCTACTCCCACCCACTCTTTAAAAAAGGAAAAGGCAGAAGATATCCAATTGGTGAATTGACCCAGAGTCACGGGATCGACACGGGTACTATTCAAGACAGCTATCTGGGTTAGTTGAGACTGGATCATGTCTTCCGCTTCCATGGACCAATTCCCGGCCAGATATCCACCAATGATGTGGGAAGCATTCCTGGAATCATTAAATCTGACAGAGGTTATACATAAATGTGCACGTTGGTCAATGCAGCCTAAAAGTACTAGGTCAGCCAATTCCTCTACCTGAGCTTGAAGAAAATCTATTCTTTGGTTGGTAGATAAAATCCCTGACAAAATATGTTGATTAAATGCATTTTGCGATTCAAGTATAGTGGATGTTTGTTGAACAACTTGATTAATAGTGGCAGCAGTTTGTACTTGACTGGCCATGGCTACTCCAGCCATAACTGCTGCAGCAGCAGATGCCACCACGGCAGTCACTATAGCTGCCGTGATTCCAAAATCTCTGCGGACTCTAAGTAGCTCTACAATAGGAAATTTATCTGGATCCGCAGTGACTGGTATTGGGACAAAAGTTGGAATTTTCATAATGACTGCTACAGTCCAAGAACCATTCCAACACTCAGATAAGAAACAGGTAATAATAGAACAATCCTGCATCCCCGATGAGGTGTGATTAGCTAAAAGGAACAGGAACAGGGATTGGATACAGACCATTGCAGGAGGCAATGTGGCATAATGTAACAGAGAGTTGAACGAAACAGATGTAAGCCTATTACCTCGTTCACTCTCCTTAGTAGTGCCAGAAACATTAGCCAGCCAACTTTTGGCTCCTAGTAATTGAGCCAATGCAGAAATATTGGCTGAAGCCCCCTTCTCATTGGAAATGAGCCATTGAAACCAGGACCAACCTGTTCCTGTAGAGGAGTTGGCATTGTTGTTAAAGTTGTAAACATATCTCTTAAGAGGGGGGGAAAAGGAGAAACCTTTAGCAACTTGATGTTTCTCCCAAGAATGATCCTAACAAGGCGTAAATGTTGGGGGAAAACCAAAATTAGGGGTACAGTAAGGAGAGGCCTTGAAATGAGTGGCATTGCAAGTACTATTAGAAGAAGGAGGCATTGGAATTAGTACCTTGGAGATAATAGCTAAAGTAGTTATGTTTAAAACAGAGCTAGTTGCGGGTTTCCCTGAGCCTGATTGCCTCCCTGAAAGTACTTGGCTCAATACAGCACTGAGAATACTCCCTGAGACTCGACTGGACCGCAATGGGTCCTCCCAGTTAGTCAAATTTTTGGTCTTAAGGTTAATACAATTAGTGTTCCAAAGACTGAAACAAAAAACTCCTGTGAGGTTAACTTGAGACTGATTAAAAATATTTTCCATGTCCCCTCTAGGAGAGGTACAAGGAGCAGACATCTCACATGAGGTAGAAAAAAGAGTGGGGAGGACACTAGAATTACTATGAACTGGCATTGGCATTGGCCATGCCCGTGCCACTGCCCACCACTGCATTGGTGCCATCTGTACCGTTGGCACCAGCATCAGAGCCAGAGCACTCATCAGAATGAAGCTCCTCATCATGGGACTGTTGTGGCACCTCCTGCTGCTGGTTAGTAGATCTCGAGACTCTTCTTGTCAGGCGTTCAGGGATCCACAGCGGCTCCGTGCGATCCTGGGGGAAAACACATACAGTTCCTCGTGCCCATGTCAGCACGGGGTCAGGGCCGTTCCATTGGCCCGTAAGAACATCCTTCCACTTAACATAGCCAGTCACAGAGGGCTGAGGGGACACATGTCTATCGGCCGCAGAGCGTCCATGAATATCCAAATTCAAAAAATTAATGGTAAAAAGAGCTAAGGACAGGCGTTCTTTAGGAGTGTGGTCAACTCCTATTCCCCCTTTTTGTTTTTCTAAGGTTTCTTTTAAGGTGCGGTGGGCACGTTCAACAATGCCTTGCCCTTGAGGATTGTAAGGCAACCCATGAGCAAGTTGTACTCCCACAGTAGAACAAAAAGATGTAAACCGTCTGCCAGTATAAGCAGGTCCATTATCAGTCTTAAGGGATGCAGGTGCACCCCATGTTGCCCATGCCTCTAAGCCATGAGTAATAACATTACGTGCCTTTTCTCCCGATAAAGCAGAAGCATGAATAATTCCAGAGTAAGTGTCAATAGAAACATGTACATATTTGAGGTTGCCAAAGTCAGGAACGTGAGTCACGTCCATTTGCCAGACAACCAATGTCTTCAATCCTCGTGGGTTTACACCATAAGTAGGAGGATGAAGAAATGTGACACAATGGGGACATTGTAATACTATCTGATGAGCATCTGCTCTGAAGATGGAAAAACGTCTGCGCAGTGTCATAGCATTGACATGAAAGTTGTGATGAAACAATTTAGCTTTTTCTAAGGAGGAGGCCAAGCATACCAACTGGCTTCTAGTTGCCGAGTCAGCACAGGCATTACCCTGTGATAACGGGCCAGGAAGAGAGGTGTGAGCCCGAATGTGCATTGGATAGAAAGGGGCAGTACGGCTACGGATAAGCTGTTGAAGCTGATTAAAGTAAGCAGACACAGTATGGGTGTCACTAATAGCTCCTACAGCCTCCAGAATTTTGAGCGCCTGCACCACATAGATGGAGTCCGAAATGAGATTGAAAGGAAAAGAACACTGTTAAAAAACTTCAATGACAATTTGTAGTTCTACCCATTAGAATCCTTTGTTTGAACCTTTTCAGGCGCAATATGTAATCCATATTGAGCTAACAACTTCACCAAGTCTTTATAGGCCTCATTAACTGACTGCTCTAATTTGGCTGCCAATAATACATCATCCATTTAGTGAATAATCTTGATGGAAGGATATTTTTGTCTGAGAGGTGCGAGTGCCTTCCCTACATACATCTGACAAATCGTGGCACTGTTAGACATTCCCTGTGGTAAAACAACTCACTCAAACCTTTGATCCGGTTCCTCGTGATTACACGAGGGATGGGTGAAGGCAAAACACTGTGAGTCTTTAAGATGCAATGGAATAGAAAAAAAACAGTCCTTAATGTCAATAGCAATGATATGCCAGCCCTGAGGAACAGAGGAAAGCAGTGGCAGCCCTCTTTGAATGGGCCCCATAAGTTGCATTTGAGCATTAACTGCTTGTAAATCATGCAGTAGGCGCCACATCCCTGATTTTTTCTTAATGACAAATATGGGAGTATTCCATGGAGAAGTAGAATGTTGAATGTGGCCCAAGTCAAGTTGTTCTTTAACTAGGTCATGGGCTGCTGCCAGTTTAGCTGAGGGAAGGGGCCACTGAGGCACCCAAACAGGCTTTTCGGTGAGCCAAGTTATGGGTATTTGAGCCCCAGTGGCCCCTATGAAAAACCCAGACCGAATCTGTCAAGTTTTTGACGACCTTGTACAGGGTGTTTACGCCCCTGTAGATGTTTTCCTAGTCCCAGACCTGGCCTATACCCCATATTTTGCATAATCTGTTGAGACATTAGGGAATAGTCATTACTAAGGGTGAACCCCATGTCTTTCATCAGATCATGGCCCCATAAAGAAATAGGTAAATCAAGCACATAAGGTTGAAAGGTACCACTGTGTCCCTCTGGGTCCTTCCAAGATAGATGTCTGCAGCTAATTTGAGGAGCTTGGGCATATCCAAGTCCTCTTAAGGATTGATCAGAAGTCTGTACTGGCCATCCCTTAGACCAGTCTTTAAGGGCTATAATACTACGATCTGCTCCTGTATCCAGCAGTCCCACAATAGATTTACCCTCTATGATTAATTCCACAGTGGGGCAGTTACTCATACCCAGTGACAAATAGACACAATTCCCTCCAGTGCTACCAATCTCACTTCCCATCCGTGACCGTGAGTCAGCTAGGAAGTGGTTATGTAAACTAGGCAAAATCAGTAATTGAGCAATTCGATCCCCTGGGGAGATAGACACAATGCCTCTTGGAGCTTCCACCATGAATTTTACTGTCCCCACAATATCAGGGCTTATGACTCTGGGAAAAACATGAAGGCCTTGCAAAATAGAGGAAGCACGTCCAATCAATAAGCCCACAGTGCCAGGTGGTAAAGGCCCTTTGAACTCAGTTTCTACCAACTGGACTCCCATCTTAGGTGTTAATATGAGTCTGGAGGTGGAACAGCGGTCCAATCTCGCTGCACCTGTAGTGGCTCTCCGCGTCTCATGGGATGGCATAGAGATGGCCATGTCTCGGGTTCGGGTGTGACATTCTCCACTGCCCCATATATTTGTGGGCCCTGGGGTCGAGGGCCCCTTCGGCCGTTTTTTGACCCAGTTAAAATAGGCTGCCCATTGATGTCCCTCACTGATCTACACTCTTTATCCCAGTGCTTCCCCGTTTTACATCTTGGACACAACCCCGGTAAACGAGGGCCATTGTAAAAGCCATCATGGGGAGGTCCATTGAAATTGTCTTTTTTGGGACATTCACGCTTGAGATGACCAGGCTGACCACAACGGAAGCATGTTCCGGCACCAGAACCGCCCCTTTTCGTAATCCGAAGGACAGCAGCTACAAGACCTGCATTAGTTAAAGGTCCTCCAAGCTCTCTACACACCTTCATCCATGCTTCTATGCCTTTATTTTTATAAGGAGTAATTACTGCTTTACATTCTTTGGTGCATTGCTCAAAGACCAATTGCTTGATAAGGGGCATGGCTCTATCAGGATCTCCAAAAATCTTTCCAGCGGCATCCAACATCCTAGCTACAAAATCTGAAAAGGGTTCTGTAGGGCCTTGTATAATTTTAGTCAGGTTACCAGACACCTCTCCTCTATTTGGAAGTGATTTCCATGCCCGAATGCAAATATTATTAATCTGGTCATATGCTTCAAGAGGAAATCCTGTCTGTTGATTAGCAAATCTCCCTTGTCCCAAAAGCATGTCTTTGTCCCAATGGGGGTGTCCTGCTGCATGATTTTGGGCGGCCTGCTCTGTTGCGCCCTCTAGCACAAATGCTCTCCAGTCCAAATATTTGCCTGGGGAGACGCAAGCTTGAACGAGGCTAGCCCAATCAGAGGGAGTCATGCAGTATCTGGACAGATTCTCCACCTGAGTTAGTGTAAAAGCGCCATCGACCCCATAAGTGCGCACAGACTCCGCCAGGGTCTTTACCATTTTGAAATCCAAAAGCTCATGAAATCTTCCCCTATTATCATCCTGAAAAACTGGATTAGCAAGACCCATCTCAGCGTTAACAGCCCTCCATGTTTGGGCGTGGAAACTTCGTCCCGAAACACCCCCGCCATACGGAGGCGGATCGGGAGGCTGTCCTTTCTTGAGCCCTTGCGTATCTCTGTTCCCTTTACCTAAACTCCCTAGCTGCCGAGACAGCGTCTCCAGCTCCTCCTCCTCATTGTCTTCTACCTCTGACCCACTTTTGCATGGGGGCGTGCGCAGCACACTGAGATCTGGATACAGTCGTCTCCTCTCGTTCTCCACGCCCCGGACACTCCCCTTTTCCTGAGACACTTCGCTCTCTGTTATTTCTGATTTTTCCTCATGTAATTGTTCTAAAACTTCCTGCCCTTTAGCAAGTGCTTCCTGGCATCTGCCATCTGTAAGGCAACTACGGACCATCTTCCAGAGGGGTATCACTCCACCCTCTAGTATGCCCTGCTCACGAGCAAAATCAAGATCTTTGCCTAATTTATCCCAGCTGGGTGTAGTGAGGCTGCCCGAAAATGCGAACCACGGTGCAGCAGTATCTACCCTCTGTAAACATTTCTCTAAGGTACTGCGTTTCACCTCCAGTCCCTTGGAACGTAAAAGGCCATCTAGGGCCAGAAGAAGTTGGACTTGAAGTCATGGCACCCATGACGCAACACAAGAAAACACAGAAAACGAAAGTGAAAATACACAAAAACAAAACGAAAATACACAGAAAACAAAAACGAAAATACAGAGTGCAATTGCTATGAGATGTAATGCCCTCTCTTTATTTACAGAGGAGCAGTTACCTTTTAACGCTCCCTCTTTATTTATAGAGGAGCCTCCGCTTTTTAACAGCGGGTCCCACCTTACCTGGGACTTACCGGCGCGCCACCCTGGCTGCTGAAAGTTCTGGTTCCTGGGTTTTTCTTTTTTTTTTTTTTTTTTTCTCCCGGGTTTCGGCACCACTTGTCGCGACCCCCTTGCCCGCAAGGAAGACGTGACTCAGGAATCTTCTTTCAGCAGTTTATTCAGGCCCTTGATATTTTTCTAATAATTCTTCTAATAATGCTCGGATGCCCCTCCCAGCCTTAATAAAGCACCACGAACCCCAATGCGAAGCTGCCACGTAGACCCTTCTCACAGGGTGTTAGAAAACAACACGCCAACTTTCTCTGATAAGGAGTTGACAACACGCCAACTCTCTCTGATACGGAGTTGTCCTTCACAGACCACAGCGGAGCCAGCACCATCATGTAATGGCGACCACAGTCCGCAGGAATGGCTCACCACAAGATATCACCAACTTTAGAGTCACTTGTGCCTGTATGCATGTATGGGTGAGCAATAACCTCCATGCCAAACTTATTTTGGCCTGGTAACAAAGTTTGACCACTTGGAAGGCAGGCACCTTAATTCCATTTAGGTTCCTTGGCCTCCCTGCTTTCACAAACAATTGTTTTAAAGACTTCCTCTATGTGCTTTAAGCACCACATTGATGAGGTCCTAAGTTTTTGTTTCAACCAAATATGATTGTCAAATATAACTTAAGAAATTCATGAATTCAGGAAGACTTCTATCCTATTTTACTTTTACTGATTCTGTCATTCTTTTTTCCTTTTCAAAGTTCCAAATCTTTTTCAGTTCTCATTTTCTTTTTCTTTGGAGAAGCTCCACCAGCCATTCTTTGAGGGTAGGTCTCCTGAAAATAAATTCTGTCTCTCTTCATGTAAGAGTGTCTTTATTTCCCCTTCATTTTTGAAGAATACTTTTCTCAGATATAGATTCAGGACTGACAGTTCTTTTCTTTCACCATTGGAAAAATGTGCCACATCTTTCTGGCCTCCTTGGTCTCAGATGAGAAATTCATCCTCATTCAAATTAGTGTAATATCAGAATGTTCTTAAGATTCTTCCTTTGTCTTCTAAGATTCACAAGCTTAATTATGATTTGCCTTGGCATGGATTTCTTTGAATTTGTCACTTTTGTGATTTCTCAACTTTTCAAATCCACAAGCTGTGTCTTTTGTCAAATTTGGGAAGTTTTCAGCCACTATTTCTTCAAATACTTTTTAAGTCCTATACCCTTTCCTGTCCTCAGATTCTAATTACAGAAATTTAGATCTTTTGTCATTGTTCACAAGTCCCTGAAGCTCTGTTCGCTTGTTCCCAACCTACTTCTCTCTTACTCATATTGAGTAAATTCTTTTGTCTGTCTTCCACTGACTTGATCCTCTAACAGCCCCACTGACAGTTACTTACTCTCTTTTTTAGTCCTATGATTTACATCTTCTTCTTTATGTTGAGTACATGGGCTTGCTGAGTTTTTCTAATTTTTTTTGTTTTGTTTTGTTTTGGGGCTATTTGTAATTCCTCACTGAGAGCTTTGTTTTATTCTCCCTGCTTGGTATAACAAGTGATTTTCAATTGTCTTCTGCACATTCTGAATATTATGACAGAAAACCCTGGATCCCAACACCTGCTTTAGTAACTTTGTTCTGTTTTAGTGCACAAATGCTGATGGGCTTTTCTGAGCTTTGGCTCTAATGACAACTTGGGCTTGGAGCCCATGTGATCTGTTTTGGATACCATGGGGTGCCCACTCCTTCCCTGCTAGTTTTGCCCAAAAGGCAGAATGCACAGCCCTAGAAGAGGTAGAGGGTGGGCCAAAATCAAGAAGCCACACAGGCAGTCAGCTCTGGGCCTGTCCTTCAGGTTTCAGGGAAGAGTCTTGAGTCCCATCCTCACCTCTGCTGAAGGGCCCACTTTTCCAACAGGGAGTCTCTTGCTTTTCCCATAGCTGGCCATCTAGTGATGCTAAAAACTTCAACGTCCTCAGGTCCTGTTCCATACATAGCAAGAAGACTCCAAGGTGCACACCCATCACCTCCTCAGCCACAGCCAGCCTCACTTGCTTTCCACATACGGCAGTATGCAGCTCTGTTGAGCACTCTGTGGCCTCCTAGCAAGGATCAGCCTTCCTCAATTCCCTCCAGGCCCTCAGTGGCAGCATTATGAAATCTAGATTTCTACCAGCCCTGCAGTTGTCTGTGCAGTGAGTGATTTCCCCAGGATGCTCCTCTCACATTCTGAGCACCATCACCACCTTCCCTGTTGCCACCCAGGCCAACCTTGGCCTTTCCTTTTCTGTTTCTGGCCTTTACTCTGATGAGCAGATGTGAGGGAAGAGCCCACCTCTAGGATCTGTCTGGTTGTTGCAGGTTATTTGGTTCCTTTTGTTGAATGACTGGGGCCCCCATTTTCTGACTGGTGCACATCCTCAGGCTACTCCCAGCTCCTAAATACTGTCACCCTCTCTCCTTGAAACGTGGCTCAGTCCATCTTCAAAGCCAGCAACACCCTGTCCAAATGTTCACACCTTCAAATCCCTCCCACTTCCCTTATGTATTGGCTATGGAGAATGTTCTGCTCTCAAATGGCTTATCTGATGAGTCTGGCCCACCATGGTACTCTCCATTGATCAGTTGTTTGTAGCTATTTCTGTGAAGTCCCCTCACCACCCTATCAGATTAGTGTTTGGTGATGGGAATCTTGGAGAGCAAGCAGTTCATCTTTAGAATTCTGTCTACTGAAGTATGCATCACATCACTGAATTCTTGGGACAACTTTTCAGTAATATTATTCTCAATTCAGAAAAGAAACTGAGGAATGGACACGTGAAGCCACAAGTTCACAGAGATTTAAGTGGGAAAACCAGGGTTTAAACTCAGACAGCCTCACTCCAGAGCTCGCAGTCTTAATCCCTGCATTGTGTCCATAAGAAATGACCAACATTCATGAGCAGGGAAACTAAGGAAGAGGAACACAAGAATAAACAGGAGTGAGATGGGGATGTAAAACAGCTGAGCCAATGCCAGGGCCCATGCTAGGCACACCTATCGTCTCACTGAATCCTCACAACTTCTCTAAAAGGTGTTAATACTAAAATGTGAGTGAGTTCCAAGTCTGACTCCTCTGAACCCCAAGCACAGACCACTGTAACCCACTGTGGTATGGTCCTCACCTTCTGTTGGAGGCCAGTGGGATCCTCCAACCCTTGATCTGGCTTAGCTCTGTGTCTGAGATCTCAATCTGCAAGGGGAGTCGGGGCGCCCAGACAGTGACTTCCACCTGGGAAGTGAAGTGCTGCTTGGTGAAGTTTACTATCGTGTCCACTTTACTCTTCATTTCCTTCTCATTCACGAAAATGGAGTCACAGTTGTTGTAAACCTTTGGGGAAGAGAGAGAACCATGAGATGCACCAGAAAGAAAAGCATAACCCAAACCTAACAACAGCAAAGCATGTGAGCAGTGACAGCTCTGATTTATTAAGACACCAGGATGACCGCAAGAACATGACTCTCATAAAAGGGTAATTTGTAGGCACTAATTAGTGACAAATACTGATAAACAGACTCCAGAAAAAAACATTTTGTTACAAAACTCTGACAAGTAAACCCGTAAAAATAATTTAATGGAGTTACACAACCCCTGTTGCTTTTGCGATGTGCTTTTTCTTTATCTTACCTTTTTTTTATGAACTCAAACCACCACTAATAAAACACCAGGTGCAATTTGTTTCACTCTGGCACCATATTAGAAGATGCACAACAGGTTTTTGTTACATAAAAACATACTTAACTCAAGCCATAAAGAGGATCTTCTGAAAAACCAAGAGAGCTTTGTACTAGATTTAAAATCCTGGTAAATCCATGAGGCAAAATACTCATGAAATGTGCTAGAAACATAGATGCAATTATTTTTGCCCCATTAAACTATAATTTTGCAGAATAGTAATAAGGATGTAGCATTTTAGCATGGTCTTTTGACTCAGTGTTTGGAGGCTCCCCCTTTAATTAATCCACTCACAGATTCAGAATTAGACAACTTAAGGCTCCATTTCAATTCACATCTTCAGGATAAGCAAATAAAATGTTGCTGCCTTGTTCTCCTGGCACATCAGGAAAAACATATAGATAAGGAAAGAGGAATGAGTAGGCAAGAGGAATGAGTAGGCATCACGTCATGAAGAGGAGACAGAAAATAAACCATCAATTCACAATAGAATAACAAAACTGCAAAGGAGCCAGAATCTCGTTTTACAGATGAAGAAACTGAGGCTAAAACATAACTGGCCACAAGTCTGACAACTTTTTTTAACTTAACAAAATAAGCTTATTATCTTGAAGTTCCAGAACTCAAAACTCCAAAAATCAATCTTGGTTAAAATTAGCAGAGCTGGATCTGGGGATGTGGCTCAATGGTAGCACACTTGCCTAGTATGCATGAGCCACTGGTTTTGATTCTCAGTACCACATAAAAAATAAAGATATTGTGTCCACATAAAAAAAAACTAAAAAAAATATTAGCAGAGCTGTTTTCTTAAAAGTCTGTATCAGACTGGGCACTGGCAAGGCTCACAACTCAACCACTGATGGCACCGCACAGCCAGTCTGACAAGCCACCAACTAGAACCTGACACTTCCCTTCCTCCTCTCTTCACCTCGATCTGGAGCTGCAGATCAGACCTCTGCTCCAGGCCTCAGAACCAGGAGCCCAACTGCCTGCTAAGCATCATCAGGTGATTGGCTCAAGAGTGACATCAGAAATACCAACTTCCACACCCAGGGAAAACCTCCAAGTAATTTGAGACAAATTATCACCCTCCCCTGCAAAATGGTACTAATATAAATTTGCTCCCTGAGGAGGAAGAGAAGGCCTCCAATCACCCACCAATCACGTTTCTGGATGTGATAGTTCACCCTAGATTCAAACCAAATTCTCCCCCTCATCCCAGTCACAGAGAAAGAACCTTGTCATTTCCACTTCACAACATCAGCATCATCTTAGGGAATATATAAGTATTTCACTTAGGCCACTAACTAGAAGATCAGCTGAAATAACAGTGACCCTGAGTAACCCTGGTCCACAAAGCAATGCAGAGGTAGCCAGAGAGAAACTGGGTCATTTTGGAGTCCCCTTCTGCCCTGTCAGAATGGAGTAGTCCAAAGTCCCCTTCTCTCCAGAATCTGCTCTTCTGAACAACAAACCTGCCCTGGCATCACAGTGGGTTATTTGTGGAGTACTTTGTGTTGATGTTGTTGTTGCTCATGTGGCTATTCTTATTGAGTATTTTAAGTTCCTGTATATTTCACATAGTAACTTTCTGTCACATTAATCATTTGCAAAAATTTTCCCCCATTCTGCAGGCTGTCTCTTCCCTCTATGGCAAGTTTGTTGCATAGAAGCTTCTCAGTTTGACTAATTCTATTTGTCTATTTTTACTTTTATTCCCTGTATTTTGGGGTCTTATGAAAAATGTAATTGCCTATACCAATGTCACAAGATGTTTACTCTGGTTCCTTCTTGTGGTTTCACAGTTTCAGATCTTACATTTGAGTTTCTTACACATTCTGTTCTCATTGTCATTTTTTGTTGTTGTTTTTGTTATGGGGGGTGAAACTAGGGCCTCCCACATGCCAGGCAAGTGCTTTGCCACTGAGCTAAAACCCCAGTCCTCAAGTTTATTTTCATACCAAGAAATAGAGGTCAAATTTAAATCTCCTCCTAGTGAATATCCAGTTTTTACAACACTATTTTTTGAAGAAATTCTCTTTTCTCCAACATATGTTTTTGGCACCTTTGTTGAGAATCATTTGCCTGTAAGTACATAAGGTTATTTCTGAATCTATTCTGTTCCACTGCTCTGCATGTCTATTTTTAATGGGTTCTAACACCATTATGGCTTCCTTTCTCTTCAGGAGACCACGGTGCTCCGCCCACCTAGGCCTTGCTACCCCTCCACTGATTGGCTAGGAAGAGGCACTTGGTACGACTCTGGCCAATGTTGTGTGAGAAGCCCACTAGGGATTCTGGGAAAAGACTCTTTCACAGAGACACTCAGGAAGTGACACATCCTTCCACCAGATGTTGTCTCATGGAAATGCAGGAGGATTGCCCCAGGCTCCAAGAACCTCCTGGGAGCTGGCCAGGGCCTGGTGCTGTGAGCTGAGAAGAATGGAAGGAACCCAGGTGCTGCCTGGGCCCTGACCCAGAGAGGCTGCTGGACCGGCTCTGCCGGAAGGGCAGACTTGATGACCTTCACCGTTGTGAAAACCATGTTCATGGTCACCACTAAAATCATGCCAAAGACCCCAGCTCAAGGGCCACTGCTCAGAGGGCCTCCCTTTAGGCTTGTCCACTACAAACTTCCTGTACCCTTCTGGTGTCCCTCTCCATCTATGTTACTCCACATTCCTCTAATTTGTTGTGTGTGCCCCTGAGTACACACTACACAATTTCCTTAAGTTTGGTATTGTTGCATGATTTACATTATGTAGATTACTCTGTTATGCTACATTATTTCCTTCTCAGTAGCTATTCTTGGAATGCTCCTGGTTGATTCTTATCCCTGGACTCCACCTGAAGGTAATCTGCCTGTGGACCTGTCTCCTCTTCACTCCTCTGGCACAGTGCAGGGCGCTTAGAAAGCATTCAATAAGTATATGCTGAATGTGTGACCAGGTCACAACCGGTTCTTCTGGGACCTGTTCCTCCCAGGCATCACCAAAAGCAGTGAGTGTCTTGGTGAAAGGGAAACAGGGGCACTTAAATGAGATCTCATGCTGATGGCATAAAGAAAAATGAAAGTAATTTCAAAGGTCATTAGAGAAAACACAGTGGGAAGACACAAAGTAGGTAAGAAAACACAAAGCTGTTACGTGTATGACCTTGGAGTCCCAGGGGTCAATTTGACGTTTTTACTAGGAACTGAGATCCTTATATATGAAATTACACAGAGTACATGTGTATTGGGGCAGACGAATTTTAGGAGATAAATGATGAGATATTTATGATGAGATAAAAATCAGAGTCAGATTTCCATCATTTTTCTAAATGATACCTTCAAGGCTGTCTGAGCCCCAAGAGGAACATTGAAAACCAAATGCTACCAATCCTAATATAAGAAGAACTGAGGATAGGATTGGAAACAGACAACTTGTGTCACATTAATCTATAAGCATGTGTAAAATGGCTTGTAAATGTCATCTTAGGAAACTTGCCTTTAGAGGTTAATATTTTTACTGTCAAATTACACTTTTGCAACTACATTAGTCATGAATAAAAGAGACCAAAGGGGACTCTCCATATGTAAAGATATCTCTTTGGGGATCTTCTAAGACATAATTTTCTTCATTTTCTGTTTAGGAAAACAGCAGGAGTTTCATCTGCATTACCAGTCCTCTGTGTTTGCCAAATTGTAGACCCATTGGTTAGAGATGGGAGACTGTGCATTAAACCTCTTCCTTAGGACACCTCCCCCAACCCCAGAACTGTGCCTTAAACCTCTTCCTTAGGACACCTCCCCCAACCCAAGAACTGTGCCACTAAGTTAGAAGGAAAGAATACTACAGAATCAGGTAGTATGTTGCTCACAAAATTCACAGAATATATTGGAATTTTATACCAAAACAGACAAAAAGAAAAACCTAGTCAATTGAAATCTGAACCAAACACTTTGTATATACTACTGTTTAGCAAAGTATACTCTAAGGTACAATAGATCCCAAACTATTTAATTTACCTTGATTTTTTGCCAAAAAATAAAAATGAATAATAGTAGCTATCATGTGTTTTTTTATTACATAACAATTATTTTCAAAGATATACTTAAAATCATACCTATTAGACTCTCCAAATATTCTGTATATGAGGTGTTTTGTCCCTATGTTACAGATGGGAAAACTGAGGCCCAGTTTAGGTTGCTTCTCCAGTGATCACAATGGGCAGATGCAGAGTGTGGGTTCACACTGTGGTCTGCGTCAGAGGCCTCCTAGGTACAGTGTGTTGCTGCCTTGCTGCACCCCACACAATGAAAATGTGGCCTTGCCTCCAGAGGACCATAGGCTGATGGGAAAAGGCAAGACCTAAATGCACACATGGGGACCTTTAACCAACCTTGATGAGATATAATTTATAATTAATATGGTGCATATGTTTAAAGGGTACAGTCCTATGAATTTGATGCTGTATATACCTATGAACCCACCCTCCACTCAGATTATTCCTGTCACTCTGAATGCCTCTTTTCCATCCATCACTCCCTGAGTTCCTGGCTCTGTGTAACTGCCGATGAGCTTTCTGCACTGTAGAATCACATGTGCACTCTGTGCTCACGAGATGCCCAGGTCTTGCTGGCTGCATTCGGTCCATCCAAACAACAAGAAGGGGTTGCTGCTCACCTTAATTTGAGGTGCCCATGACATCTCCTGCCCAAAGAGACTCTCTGTCCCTCATCCCCCACCACTGGACCACCTCTATAGAGGGAAAAAAAGGAAAAAACAAAAAGCTACCCAAATTGCATTCAGCAAAGCTTAATTCTACCTTTTTAAACAAGCACTACAAAAATGGTGCCCCTTATCAAGACTATGCCAACAACCAAGGCCCAAGGTTAGGATTTGGTGCAAAGCTTAGCATGTACTTGTCTATGGGATGTCTTTATTTAAGCACTTTATACCTTCACAGGGAATATTTAAAATGCACTGCCAATATAGGTTTATATGAGAGTCCCCTACTTCACATGCATCCCACCGTGCCTGGAAAGACAGTGTCCACCTGCAGAGCCCAGCAGCACTTGGTGCTGCTAGCATCCTGCATAGTTGTGACCAGGGCCCTGGGATTCTGGGGAGCATCTCTGCAGCATAAATGCCACATGCCACATGCACAGGTGCAGGGGCCAGGAGCTTAAGTCTTCAGGGTGGGTATATAGATCAGCCACATAAAAGACAAATATTTTGCAGGATTCTGAATCATAGTCTCAGAAAAAGAGGAATATTGAAGGATAGAATTATTTGTGTTTTTCAAACTTGTTTTGAAACTACTTTTGTTGGGGAGGGATTGAAGATTTAACCCAGGAGTGCTCAACTACTGAGCCACCTCCCTAGCTCGTTTTTTTTTTATTTTTTTTTATTTTTTTGAGATGGGTCTTTCAAAATTGACAAGGTTACCCTTGAACTTGTGGTCTTCCTGCTTCTGCCTCCCAAGCCACTGGGATTACAGATGTGTGCCACAACAACTAACTGAAAGTTGTTTTGTGTTTTTTTTTTTTTAAGAAAAGAAACTTTTGCAAAAAGAATAGTGTGAACTGTTAACTTGTAAAAATCAAAAGCTAAGAATTTTTATCTCTGAGATTTTAGAAAAAGGGGAAAAGTACCTCATACCCCCTACTCCAGGTCATAGGAAGACCCATGCTAGACACCTGGAAGGGCCAAGAAAAGTCTGGACACCCACGTTCACACTCAAATTAAAGATTTCCGGGGAGGTCCAGGAAAACAAACTCCAACAAAGGTCAGAGAGGAAAGTCTGGTGTTCGGGCAGGCGGGATTGCCCAGTCATCAGAATCCACCCCTTAATTTACTCTGAGCCCTTTCTGGCATGGGAAGTGCTGGTTTAATCCTGGATATAATCCTGGTTCTGGCTTGTCTGAGAAGGAGCCCCTGGGGTGAAACTACAAGGATTCTTACTGTAAATGACTTGCAAACCTCCTACAAATCTCTGGAGACACAGATCCAACACTACCTGCTCCCAGAAGTCACTATGGCCTGTCAGCCCTCACTCTCCTGTCCCCATTTCACTTTGCACACACATTTAAAGGAACATTTATAAATCATGACCATTGAGGCTAAGGGTCAGGCCCAAACCATCTATGCAGCTGTAGCACCTGGCAGCACAGTGTGTGCTTGTAAAGTAACAAGATTAATGGAGACTTAAGTTCCTGTGAGGTTTGAGCCAATGGCTTCTCAGGCCAAGTCTCCCAAAGTTCAGTTTTCTGTGTGGTGTGGTCACCCGCTCTGCCACGTCTCCACATCATAAACAACTTGATTTACCACTGGGAAAGACAGCCAATGAGGCTTTGAAGTGAGAGCAGGAGGAAGTCTGCTGGTGACCCATACCCTCAACCTCCCCATCCCTCCAAGGATCCCAGAAGGAAGTCACTTGCTGTAAGTTCATAACTTTCATAGATAGCTTGCTCCTGTCTCCCCAGCTCACTCAGTTTGGGAACGACCAGTAATAGTTCAGTTCTGCCCACCCAGTTTGGCCACAAGCAGGCAGGTGTCTGTGAGGGGTGGGCTCCTTGCACTAAATGCATCATTTCCTGAGGTACTTTAGAAACAATCCAATAGCTATTTGTTTTACATCCTTCCAAGTCTCATGTTCTGTACCAGAATGGCACATGTGCCAGGCTTGAAGAAATGCTGAAGCAACATCTATAGATGGATTTGCAAGGCCACAATTTGAATTTCAGACAGCTTAGCAGAGACTTCAAGTACTAGACAGCAGAAGAGCACACTGAGCCCACTGTCCTACCAGAAGGCTCTGAGCATGACCAGGGCTGTGCCCTCTGAGGAGCAGCAGGAGCCCCACACAGAAGGGAGGAGAGGCCCTAATTACAGGTCCTAAATAAACAAACAAGAAGACAACAACAAAGCCTGGATTAGGGCTCCCTCAAATGTATCACCCCAAACAGCAGGTTTTCAGTAACAACAAGAAAAACCACAAGACATGAAAAGAAGCATGTCTTAGTTGAGACTGCCACAAGGAAATAGACCCTTTGGGAAACTTCAGCCTCATTGTTTTCCTAACCATTCTGGAGGGTGAGAAACTTGAGACCACAGTGCTCGCACACATGGGGACTGCAGGGGTGGAAAGAGTGTTGTTCCCAGCCTGCCCAGCCCTGTCTCCCACTATGTGCACACCTTCCTCCCAAGGCTGGGCCTTGGGGCATGCAGAGAGGAGAGGAGGGTCTCTCCTCTTCTTCTGCTGGAGGGAATGAGCCCCATCATGAAGTTCCTACCTGTATGACTTCATCTAAACGTAATTATGCCCCAGAGCGCACCTCCAAATATCATCACATTGGAGCTTAGGGTGTCACCACGTGGATTTGATGGAAGGACTCAAACATACATTCCACAGTAAACAGAAAACCGTTACCCACCCACAGGGGAAAAGGCAGGTGCCAGAAACTTCCTATGAGAGCTCAGATGTCGATCTTAGCTAAGATTTTAAAATACGGAAAATATATATCATACAATATATAAACATATATATTGCATATTATAAATAATACATATGAAATATCATATTTTTAAAATAATAAAAGGATAGTAATATGACAATGTCATAACAAGTAGAAAATATCAGAAAGCAAAATTATTTTTTGGAAAAAAATTTTCCAGAGATTAAAAAAAGCACAAAAATTGAAACAAAAAATATTTTAGAGAAGATCAAAATTAGGATGAGGTGGACAGAAAGAAGTGGCCAAGCTAAGAGAATGATAGAGATTATACCCCAAAGAACAAAGAAAAAGATGATGAGGAAAGTGAACACAGTGTAAGAGAAACACTGAGCTCACCCACAGACATGGACCCGGATGCTAGACGAGGGAAAGGGGAGGAGCAGGAAGTGTTGAGGAAATAATGATTAAAACCATCCAAACCTGATGAAAACACCACACGTCCAAGAACTCCAACAAGCAGGGTAAACACTGAGACAGTCACATTCAGACACATCTCAGTAAAAATTTTGAAAGACAAAGAGAAAATAATACAAACATCAAAAGAAAAGTTATTCATTATGCACAAAGGAAACTCAAATTAACACCTGACTTATCAGACATAATGGAACCGGAGGCTGAGGAACACCATCCAAAAGGTTCAAAAGGGACTGTCAATCAAAAATCCTATAGGCAGCAATATTATTTCAAAATGAATGCAAAATAAATACATTCCTGAAAGTTCTTCAAGCTGAGAACAAGTTAGCTATGTGGTACTTTGAATCCACATTAAAAATACTATTGAAAGTAATTGCCTAATTATAAAAGACAGTAAAAATGTGTATTTGTTTTCCTACTTGAAACTGATTTTAAAAGCAGTTATCTCAAGCAGTATGTATATAATTGTACTGTTGGGCCCAAACCATGTAGAAATGTAATATGGTGAATCATAACAGGAAAAAGGAGGTAGGCAGGAGCAAAGCTGCGCAGAGTGGGAGTCTGACACCAAAGGCTGGAGCCACAGAAACAAACCAAAGGAGCAAGCCAAGATGGTAAATAAGGAGGTTAATTTTAAAATTATCTAATTATGGACCTGATCTCCTGCTCTAAGCTTCTATATGAGTCATAAATTACATGGTAGTAAAAATGCACTGGTATGCTTATGACATATTTAATATGAGCAATAATAATATCACAAAGAGGGATAAGAGTTATACGGAAGTAATCCTTCTGTATCTCAAAGGAATTATTACTACAAAATTCTCAAGTCGATCTGGTAAGATGTGTATGGAAATCCTGTAGCAACTACTAAGAAATTAACCCTAAAGTAGTTTAAAAAAATCATTAAAAGAATTAAAATATCATACTAGAAAGTGTTCAGCTAATGCAAAAGAAATTGGTAAAAGTGGAAGAGAGAAAAACAATAGGAAAATAATATGCAAAAAGTGTACAGAAGAGGTGATCAAATATATCAATAGAATGTTCCTGTGAGTTGGTTTGAAAGCCCAACAGAGAGAGATCATCAGACATGACAGAAACAAGAGGTCCCACTATGTGATGCCTGCAGCAGAGGCACCTATGTCCAGAGATGAACCAGGTGGAAGGGAAAAGGGCAAAGGAAGGAGCTCTGTACACACCACTCTACAAAGCCTACAGCAGCTATCAATGGGAGACAAGTCGATTCTGACAAGAAAGGACATTATTATTAGTAAAACTATCAAGATATTAGGAAGAAATAGCAATTATAAATATTAGATCTGAATTAGTGAAACTGATCATAGAAAAACATAGAGAAAATACAAAAAAGAATTGGTACATTAAAAATAACAAAATAGACATTAGGTGGGCTGGGGTGGTGGCTCAGTGGTAGAATGCTTGCCTAGCATGCGTGAGGCCCTGGGTTCAAATAAAGGTCCATTGACAATTAAAAATTTAAAAGACATTTAGTTAGACTGACAAAGGAAAAGGGAAAGAAGACCTAAATAACTAAAACCAGGAGTGAAAGAGACAACATTATTATGACATTTAAAGAAAGATAAAGGGCTACAGGTGGACACTATGAATGGTTGTGTGTTAACAAATAAGAAAACCTAGAGAAAATGGACAAGTTCCTCCAGCTGACTCGGGAGGAACCTAAAACCTGAACAGTCCTGCGACAAGCACAAGTGGTACTGGTGATCACAGGAAAAAAAGCCCATGCCCAGGTGGCATCCCAGTGAATTCACAAAATGTTTACACAACCGACACCAACCTTTGACAAACTCTTTCAAATAATACAAGAGAAAATCTTTCCCTATTCATTTCATGGGGCCACTTTTAGCTGGATACCAAAACCAAAGTAAAAGTATTCAAGAAAATAGTCAACAGGATCCTGGAATATATAGCAACCTATATGAAGACTGTGCACCATGGCCAGGTCAGATTTGTCAGAAACGCAGGACTGGAGTGACATCCGAAAACTGACTGAGGGAGTGCCCCATACCAATAAGGAACAAGAGCGCACCAGCATCTCAGTCAAAAAAAAAAAAAAAAAAGGCACTTGACAACATCTAAAAGCAACTGTGTCAGGGATGACAAGCTAGGGACAGAAGAGGCTTCCTGGCCAAGATGAGGAGCACCTGCCAAAACCCACAGCTAAGATCAAACTTTGTGGTGACCTTGGCCACAGTAACACACTGTGGTCCCCTGGGGGCACTCTCCTGCCTCGTGATTTGTTCAGTGCTAGCCAATAGCATGCGAAAGCGTTTGCTGAGGGCTTCTGGGAAATGAGCTCCCCCTGCCCTCCTGTGACCTCCAAAAGTTTCTGCTGCTCTGTCTGTGGTCCTGGGACCTGGGGCAGGACCAGCTGCAGCGGGCTTTTGAACAAGGGGTGGGAAGCTGCCTGGGCAGGGGAGAGAGCCACGGAGAAGCCTCTTTCTGAGGGCGGAGGTGGAGGGGTGTGAGGCCAGCAAGTCCTCTGCCTTTGTCCCCAGTTTGCACACCTTTAAGGGAATCAGCACTGACCTCAAAGCTTGTCTTGCCTGGAAAGTGCTTGGGCAGTGAAGGGCTCAGTGACAACTAGGCATTTCTGACCATGTGAGCGAGGATGCACAAGTTACAAGGCACAGACTCCACTGAGAAGAGAAGGGCGGGGGTGGGTCATACTAAGGCGGGAAAGTGGTAGAGCCTCAGCTGCAACCAGGAACCATCCTGGCCCCTCTCTCTTCCTCTCAGCTTCTTAGCTGCCCCTTCTCACTCTGTGGCAACTGGCCATGTCATTCCAGGCACTGGCAGACACTTTATGGGGACCTCACCTGTTATCGAGCAAAGCCCAGGCTGACTACTTCAAGTTCTGGGAGGGAGAGTGTGCTGGGTCCAGCTCAGGGGGCAAGTGGCCCTTAGGCTGGCTCCTCAGGGAAACGTCACGCAGGGTAGACATGGCGAGCAGCCGGCCCACTAGTGCAAGGAGAAGTGAGGGAAGCAATTACCAGAAAGAAAGAGGGAAAGATAATATCACCCTGGGCAGATGCCCACAGGTGTCTCCTGTGTTGGTCTAATTAAGTGAACACAGTTGGCACACTGGCCACTTCCTCATCAAGGATGATCGGCATCAAGTTCACAGGAGCCACGGACCATCCAAGCAGCATATCCCACTGTGTGGTCTGTAGGCCAAACTGTGCTCTCCCTGGTGTGGCTGACCACCTCTCCCCACCCCTCAAACAGATCTGCACTAGTGCCTTTGTCCTTATGGTCCAAGGGGGTCAGAAGGCATGACAGGCTCAGGAGCATCTGTCACAGAGCCTCTCTCCTGTGACCTGGTTATGAGCTCATGAGACCACAGTCATGATTCAGGGAGCAAGCTTGCCCTCTAAGGGCCAGGCATGACATTTCACAGTGCTCTTCCCTGTTCACAGCACCCACTTCAGGGAGAGGACCTTGCCTCCTCTGGGGGAGGGTGCTCCTGGGAGATGTCCCCTCACATCACCGGTTTCTGGCAAGATGAAAACTCTGCCCCATAAGCACCTGATAAAATGTTTGATACTTTGTCCTTTCACAGAATGATGTGGGACATGGGACAGCAAATATGCAAACACCAACAAAAAATAAGTCAGCACATAAACATCACAATGTCAACCAGAGCTAAAAGTATGGGTGACAATAAGGAGATGGCAGAGAGGGACTGGGCAGGACTGGGCAGGTGTGAAGGGAAGTGTGGACCACAAGGATGGCAAGGTCCTCTTCACCCTGAATCCGCTCAGCCTTGTTTCCCCGTCTCTCGCTGGTCTGAACCATTCCAGAGTTCTTATTGGAGAAATGAAGGGGATTCTTCAAGGACCCTTCCTCCCTTTCACTCATCCCTCTCTCTGTTGCCACAATCACTTCATTTTCAGTTAATTTCTAAAATTCTCACTTAATAAAATAACGTCCTCCGGCGAAGACAGGATAGAGCCCCCAGCTCCTTGCCGTGGCTGGAGTGGCCACCCCAACCCAGCCCCCACCTGCCTCCCAGGCTCATGGCCATGTGGTCTCTGACTCCTCTGCATCTCTGCCTTTTCTGCCTTCTCCTGCCAAGAGGACCTGGCTGTTCTCAGTCTACCTGGTAAAGCCCTCCAGCACCATTGAGAACAAAAGTAAGCTTCCCCCTGCTCACAAGGAGGCTCAAGCCCCTGTCTGAGCTTGCTTGTCCCCCACACATGAGTGCTGAGGGCAGCCATTGGTAACAGAATATTGCCTGTATTTCCAGATTTCCCAGACCCAACAGATAGGTCTGGAAACACATTTGAATTTCTAATTTCTAAAACAAAAATGTTTGCAGAGGGGCTCTTGTTTTGTTGATGTACCCAACAACCCTGGCCCCTTTCTTTGTCCTAAGATCCTGTCTGCAAGATGAGCAGGTGACCCAGGAATGCCCATCCAGCTCCCTGAGGATTCCCGCACCACTTGGACCCCAATCCCACCCCTGGCCCCAGCACAAAGCTGAGGATTTGGACCATTCTCAACTGGCCAGGGCATTGCCTCAAATGGTTTGAACAAGGAGGGTGAAAGATTCTTCTCCTCCCTCTTTACAAGGCTATACAGATGTGACCTGAGCCTACAACGGCTGTGGACAAGCTGCTCTGGGAGGAGAAATTCCGTCCATGGTAACAGGGACAGAAAGCATAGTGAGCAGCTCCGTTCTCTGGCTGCTGCCATCACCAAGACCCAGGCCTCCCACTGTCTGCTGGGACACCAACACACCCCTCTACTGGGGGAACTAAGTTGGACCTAGCCACTCAGAGCCACAGTCCTGATCAACACAACTTTGCCTCCACCTCCCGAGATGCAGAGCTCAGCTCCTTCTCAGGGGACAGTGGACCAGGCTGCCCCAGGGCATGCCTACCAGGGCAGAGCACGCATCTCAAAGGAAGCTTTTCATGGACGCCTCTCCTGCACTGTTTTGTTTCTATTCTTATAGATGTGACTCTTGGCGAGCTCCGCGCCCATCTGCCCTGACTCACTGAGAAGATTCCGTACAGAATCCCGCTCAGGCAGGCTGTGGGTGGCACCTGTTGGCAGCCTCAGAAGGGCCTCCTCTGGCCAGGACACCACAGCCGTGCTCTGCTGTCGATGGGCCTGGGCCCTGAACTGTCATGGGTTGGGGACGGTCATTGATTTATTAATAATCCATGTTCTGGATTTCAATGACCAGGTGTCACCTCCGAGTCCAGCCTCAGGGAATTCCACCTCAATAGCAGTGGCCCTCCCAATACTGCCCAGCTGTGCAGCCGCACGCTCTCTCCACCTTCAGCAAACCAGTGGTCTGGGCTCCATGCAGGACAGCAGTCTGCTCACTCCGTGCTGCTGATGTCTCTCTCTAGGGCTCTTACTCAGCACCCTTCCCTACCCTTCACCATGATGTCCTCCAGCCTCACCTGTGCCCTCCCACGCCCTGCACCCCAGACACCCCCCATCCAAATTCAGCATCCTCTGGATTCACTAAATCTTCCCTAAATCCTACAGATCATATCTGTGTGGGCAGCACACAGGTGAAGTGCGGATTCTGGAGTGATGCAAACCTGGGCTCCAGCTTCCCGTGCCTTCCTTCAACCTGCAGGGCCTGGACACTTGACCTCTGTGAGCACTGGTCTCCTCATCTCTGCAGTGGAGGTAGAAACAGAGAGTCCCGCGGTTCATTATCAGAACGCAGGATTTACCTTCAACGCAAAATTACTCAGGATATAAGAAAACTAGCCAAAAAGGAAACAGAGCAAATGATTAAACCAGCAGTTGACGCCTGAGTGAGGAGACAAGACAAACTGACTCTCAGGAGCTGGGGGGAGGCCCAGATGACCAACAGGGATAAACCCCACACGGGACAGATCAATTCCGGAAAGGCCTTCCTGCCTAGGAAAGCAAAGGGAGATGTGGAAATTTCAGGTACATCCCTTAAAATAACCAATAGGGGACAGTAAAACCTAGGTGACATTCAGGAAGACTGTGCACCCCATAGTTCTCAGACACTGAGGAGCCGGGGAGGGCTCTTGCACCTCGAGGAGGCAAAATGCTGGTTGGAACAGTCAGGGGTGTGCCTGAGCCCCCAGACACCCAGGCTTGCAGGACTGTCAGTAAAGCCTCACTGTTTGTGATACTTTGTGTCTCTTGGTCCGTTCTTTGGGTTTGGACAAGAGAGCATGTTTCTCATAGAGGCACAATTCCTGTTATCCAAAGGGATTACTGTGACCTCTGCTTGAAATAGCAAGTTTTCTATGTGTGCTTTTTGTCTCTGGCCACATGACCTCAGAACTCTGCTGAAAAGAAGATCATCACCAGATACAGCCCCTTGGCCTTGAACCATGAGGCAAAATTAAACCTCTTCTCTTTATAAAGTTACCTGGCCTCAGGTCTTTCATTATTGTAACTAGAAGACAAACCAAGAGCAGGGGAGAGATAATATAATCACAGAAGGGTAAGGTTGTGTGTGTGAGAAGTGGTCTCTTACTACTGAGAGGCCATTCCTCTCAACAATGGGATATAAGCAAGAAGCCTGAGTCTGTGAACAGGAGATCACATAATCCACTCCACCTGCTCCTGAAGGAAGCACATACCCTTGATTACCACTGAGATAGAAGTCATATTTCACCAACTGAATGGGCAGCGATCACTTCCAATAGTCTTTAGAAGTCTAGTGATAAACATCAATAAAGCACTAATAAATTGCTCAAGCTAAACTTCATGAGTATTTGTGGAAAGAATGTGAGAGTCTCAGAATCTCTCATCTATGTTTCTCGCATTTCCTTGGTGCCAGGACCTTGGCTGCAAAAGGAGTTCCAGTCCTTCATTCTTTTTAGGTTTGTTAGTTCCTCACATGAGTGAATTTCTCTGTAGACCTTATAGGTATTTAAGAGAAAAAGAGGACACATCTTTATTTGCAAAAGGTAATAATCATATAATCTCATTGGTATGTTTAAAATGGCCAATGTGCAGTCTAAGAGTGGGGAGAGAAGAGCCAACCCCAGAGATCAGCAGGGCGCACTCAGGGTGAAGTTGAGGAGCACCAAAGAAAGCAGCCGGAGAGCCCTGCTCAGAGGCAAGATGGCACCCTGTGCTTGCTTCAGGTGGGGTGACTGACTGTGGGGTTCAGGTACTGTGAGCACAGTATCGCATTAACTCATGCACAAGAAATGTGTGGGTGCCCAGTACCTACGAGGCTTTACAGAGTCAGGCTCCGAAGCTCACTTAAAATGTTCAACATCTCTAGCAAGTAGAGAAACATAACTTAAAGCCACACTGAGATTTCATCTCACTCCAGTCAGAATGGAGATTATCAAGAACACAAGCAATAAATTTTGGCAAGGATGTGGGGGAAAAGGTACTCTCATACACAGCTGGTGGGACTGCAACCTGGTGCAACAACTCTGGAAAGCAGTATGGAGATTCCTTAGAAAACTTGGAAAGGAACCACCATTTGACCCACTCCTCGGTCTATACCCAAAGGACCTAAAATCAGCATACTACAGTGATGCAGTCACATCAATGTTTAGAGCAGCTCAATTCACAATAGCTAAGTTATGGAACCAACCTAGGTGTCCATCAATAAATGAATGGATAAACAAAGTGTGGTACATATACACAATGGAGTATTACTTAGCCAAAAAGAAGAATGAAATGATTGCATTTGCTGATAAATAGATGGAGCTGGAGAATATCATGCTAAGTGAAATAAGCCAATCCCCAAAAAACAGGTTGAAAGTTTTTTCTGATATGTGGAAGGTAAACCACAATAAAGGGCAGGGAAAATAGAAGTCTGTAGATTAGACAAAGGGGAGTGGAGGTAAGGGAAGGGCGCTGGAAAAGGAAAGGCAGTGGGATGGGTGTGACATGATTCTCCTGTGTTTGTGTATTAAATCACCACTGTGAA